>NC_090280.1:31251356-31555674 GCF_037392515.1 Haliotis asinina
CTATACAATGCATTCCTAATAATTTTTTCTTCCTCCTGCAAACACTTTAGAAACCTTTCAGCCGCGTCAGGGCCCCTATACACTACCGGAGCTTTAGTTTCCCCGTCACAACGGGCGACAATGTATCCAAAACCGCAGGCCTTATGTTCCTGGGTTTTGTGGGTGAAGCTACCCCCACTAGGGGGTGTGGGGGATTCCCCAACCACTAAGGCTTCGAAGTCGGCGTATATAATATAAGGTACAGACATTTGGTTCTTGTGGTTACTGAATTTTAGGATATTTTCACCTTCCTTAGGCATTTCGACTCGTATGGCCGTCTGCCCCACACCTTGACAATCATCCCGGTGGGATTCTAATAAATCAGCTCGACTGAAACCGTGTAGACATCGTTCACAGAAGTGGGTCTTTCCTTTGTATGCTGATTGGTCATACAACAGCTTGCTAAAGTGTTTTATCCATGTGTACTGATACTTTTCACCTCGCTGGATCATGAATATATTGATAACTTGGCGATCCTTCACCGGGCTTACCCTGTGTACTATTGTTGTGTTACCTTCGTGCCCAAAGACATTTATAGCCAGATTATTCTGTTTTTCTACTTTAGTGATCTGGGATATGGGGGTGGGTTCATCTATACCATCCCAATTAAGCCCATCATCTTGGGGATAGCTAGAAAGCCTATCTGAATGAGTGCCAGCTGGAAATAAGGCTGACCTGATAGCTAACCTCAGGCAATCGTTTCCTCTATTCTTAACGTTTACTATGGCATGTTTGTTCCTATAGTAGGGAGGCAAGGCTAGGTATGACCCGCCTCTGAACGGCACGTAGTTAGCTATGTCTAGATAGACGTTATCGATTTTATCTACAGCCCACCCGGACCCCAAGTGTGTGTAGCGTTCTAGGTATTCTCGTATCTGCTGAAAACTATTATCGATTGATGCGTCAATGGTCTCTGCATGTGTGACGACCTCTTGTTGACCTCGGAAGTAAGGCTGAACATACTCAGTGGTACTCCCAACCTGCTTATCGAGCGACATTTTCACTGTGATCTGAAACTTGATACTTCCTAGGTTATTTAGTTCCTGGTTGACCTTTTCAGCTATCAGAGGCTTGATATCTATAATGTCTATGTTTCTATCAACGTGCATGCGCCAACCTCTCAAATAGTTGCCTACAGCGCGCTCAGTGCGCACGAACTGTAGGTCAATAGCTCTATTCTGTCGTAATAATTCTATAAGCTGTGGTTTTCTCATACGGGAATACCCGCCTAAACCCAAATCGTGTGCCTCGGCTTTCAGTTGTTTTACAGTGGGACGTGCTACGGGGGCATGTGATAACAATGCGGTTAACCCGGCTCTCCCCAGGTTTGAATAACCCGTGTATCCAAGCTGTTTTGCTTGAGCTTTTAATTGTTTTACCGTAGGAGGGGCTTCTAAACCTAGTAATCTCAACAATGCTGACTTCCGCATTCTAGAATACCCGATAACACCTCTCTGTTTTGCGACCCTCTTGAGCTCGCTTACAGTAGACATCGTGTTTACACCTAAGAGAACTAATGTCTAATTGGTTCACAGTAACCTTATTAAAAAATATTTCAATCCAGAAGAGGCCAAACTCGGGCAGCCGGGTCCAATTCTAGTAATTCTGTCAAATCGTCCCACGTACCTGGTAAAATATATAGTGTGGCTGTTTCAATCCAGCACTCGCCTTGGTTATAGTATTCACTTAGACTTGAAAAACGTTCTATATGGTATTGAGTCGCGATATCCCGCTCCCATTCGAAGGGGTGAGTATACTTAAAACCCTCTTTAATCCATACCACGTCCAATATTATCTTAAATCTGAAGCTTCCCCATAAAGCCAGTTCATATTTGAATATGTTTTTAACTAGAGATGCGATCACACTTTCCGCAGACATAGCTATACGTAGGTGTGTATAATCTCTAATTGGTTCACAGTAAGGGGAGGTAACTCTTAAGTGGCTATCTTGAGCAGTCGCCTACGTTCTTTTATGTAGCCTTTTTTATTCTCGTAGATGAGTTGATGTCTGACTACGTTCGCTCCGTGAGCTTTACATAGACAGTAGTGTCCTTTAACCCCGATACCACACACAGAACATGTGTAGTTAGGACTTCCCATATGGAAACAACAGAACCCCTGATTCCTGCATTTCCTACCACAGGCCTCGGTCTTCCCCATAAGTATGTATTCGCATCGATATGGAGCGGGTCTCATGTTTACTTATAAAGGTATTTTAGTTTAATTGCTTCGCAACCAACGCAGTAGCTGCTATACCCAACACTATGAAGCCCAGTTCACGATTCATTTGTCCCTTGGATGGTGTGTAGTACTGAGCGAGTGTGGGTTTATTGAGCGGTTCCAATTGTTTACCAGTTAGTAGATAGTATTCTTTCATTGCTTCATCGACATCGTAGAATGTTTTAATGGCATGGTTTTCACGCTTGAGCTGTTCATTAATAAAATCGATCCTCTGGAGGCGTTTTTTAACGTACTCGTCCTGTGCCTTTTGTAAGTTCTCAGTAGCGAGATCGTGCCGCTTCCTTTCTTCCTGTATTTCAGCCGCGTGATCATCTCGTAGTTTCGAGAAGAGGAAATTACTCCCGGAAAATGCCAGGGCATTCACTAACGCCCCACCGACCATCATAGCTATCGTGGCCATCCCTATATTTATTTCATTATATTATCAGGTATGATCCCTTGTTTTACTAGGATGTCTTTTGTGGCCATCGCCATACCAAGGTTCATTATGAGCATACCCATATCCTGCAGGTTGAAATCTAGCTTGATAGTTGGTTGTTTAAGCACCATTTTAGTCAACCGAGCGTACCCTACGGCTAGACTAGCGACCACTGTGGCGTGGTATGCGTCGTTGACGAACGTTTTCCCCTCAGACATTATGTATATGATATAAAATATTAAAATTATAACATGATATGCGGGTCTACCATGGGGGATACCCCCACACCCCCACTGTTGTTGGTGGGTGGTGGCTCACTGTGGGAGGGTACCCCCACGTATAACCACGAGATAGCCAAGGCAGCAGTTACACCTACAGCCAACAACAGTCGGGTTGGGTTGGTCACTTTATGTTGGTTACACCACCGTTTTTTACCGGCAGCTACTCTCTTAGGATTCTTCTGCCTGGTTACTGTTGAAGTGGTCTCCACCGTCACTGGTTCCTGTGAACTCACTGTTTGGGGTGTGGGGGGTACCACCACTGGGGTCTCCACCGTCACCTCGGGACTCACTGGTTCCGTCACCTCGGACATCTATACTATTATTATTATTTTTTCTCTCAAATTGACAATGTTTTGCTGTGATAATCGCCGCCGTCACTGGAGCCAACAACATACCATATTTGTGGTACAGCCCGCAGCTGATAGAGCTCACGGCGTGTTCGATAAAAGGGTCTTTCTCAAGGTCCTCCCACAGGTAAAGTCGGCGCTCTGGTGGAATGGGAAGGAAGTGTGATACAATACCGGTGTATATCTGGGTCATAGCCGATCCTATTGTTTTTGTCATTTCTGCTCCGAGCCGGGACTCGTATCTAGCGTACAGCTTATCGATTTCTTCGGCTGACATTTTGTGAATTTTATCCGGAGTGTAGTCTCCAAAGTAATGTTTGGCTTTGCCGCCAACAGCCAACGCCACCAGTTTCTCTCGCTTGTCATCAGTGGGGCCTGCGGGCGACAATTGTTCGAGTAATTCCTCACACTCCATCTTATAATATAACAAGTAAGATTTAGTTTTAACTATATAATACCCGATACAGGCAAAACACAGAGAAATGAAGGTTAAGTTGCACACGACAAATACTTCAAATATCATAGCTTTTGCTTAGCTTTGCTTAGCTTTGCTTAGCTTTGCTTAGCTTTGCTTAGCTTTAGCTTAGCTTTGCTTAGCTTTAGTATACTCTATATGCTACTGGTTGGTCGGTCTTTAGCACGAGCTTAGCGTGTTTAGTTTCAGCGAGCTGTTTCTTCACCCGTTCCCGTTCTAATTTACTCATCACATCGTTCTCTCTCAAACACTCCTCGAACGAATCCCTGTCCTTGCAGTGAAATAAGGCCACCCATCGCGTCTGCTCCCTGAGGTCTTTCAACACCGAGTTGAACTTCTGCGTTAGCACCCAGACGCTGTGATTTGCATGCCGGCCGGAGAAGGCCAGGTACGATAGCATGTCTCTCTTTTTTGTTATCTCACGATTAGCGCTGCAGTCGTCCAGTATAAACAGCGTCGGTTCCCCTTTAAATTTCTCGTGAAGAGCTTTCAACCAGTCCTGCAGGCGTGTTCCAGGGTCGATTTTGTGTACGTCCGGGTCCGTCATCACCCAAGGTCGCGCGTACGTTTTATTCATGCTCAGAGTAGGGCACATGATAACGATGTTATCGAACACATCCTTGTAATAACCCTCTAACATATCCAACACGAAAACGGTCTTCCCACAGCCAGTCTGCCCGCACACTATAGCGCAGTGTGGGTCAGTGGGTAACCCCAGGGGGGTGTGGGGGTCTTGTTTATTGTTGGGGGGTGTGGGGGGGTACCCCCCATCAGTAGATGGCTTGTACGAATCTCCCATTGTCTATATTAAGTTGCGCGTCCATAATAACGTACAGATATAATTTCAACTTACCAGCGGTTTGAGCCTTCTTAGTAATCTGGATGGTTATCCCTTCGCTGCCGTTATCTATACGGCGCCCGCTACCGTGCAGTTTATCATCATCCGTGGATCGCATGTCCAACCATAGGGCGTACTTGGTGGTCAGGTATTCACCGATCTGCACGGAGCCGAGGTCCAGGTCCTTTGTTATGTAGTCCCCCACTGGTAGCTTTTTTATCTCATCCCACTGCTGGTGTGGCCTCATACCATGACTGAACAGCTGGTTGGGCACGCCCTCGATGGTCACTTCCACCTTTTCAATCTCGGGGTTGAAAAACTTCTCGCTGTCCCTCCGGAATGGATCGTAATCCTCCACGGGGACGACCAGGATACCTTTCATCGATCGCGCCGGCACGTTCAGGTTGATATTCCACACAGTGTCGCTCTTATCTCGCACGACTGATCTATGCCTCAGTACGCGATCGTACAGGATAGCCATCTTCCCAGAATACTGGCTTCGAACCTGCCTGGCCAGCTCCGGGCTAGTGACCATGTCGAACTCCAGAGAGATGTTGTCTATGGCATAACTGGCCTCATCACCGTTCGGCGTACGCACTACTTTGCTATAGTCGTTAAACGTGAGCTCGTATTCTAGCCTATCACCCAGCGCGGCCTGGTAAAACGGCGCGTGTCCCGTGAGCAACTCGAAGTCGAGCGGCACGCAGAATCGATTCCCGTATGCTAGAGCGATAGCCTTTTCACCGTCCGATAGCTTGTCTTGCTGGTCTGTCGTGAAGACGTATCCTATGCGCGCCCGGGTTGATTTGCTGATACCCTGGTACACATCATTGACTCGTTCTCTCTCGCTTTTCCAGAGATCCTTGTAGCAGTGAAACACGTCGCTGTCGTCGATGATCTACCGGCAAACTCAACATTGTTCATCAAAGTCTACCTAGGGGAACCATCGGGGAATGATGTCGAGATCGTGAAGGGGATCAAACTCGGGTGGGTGAAACGACACCAGTTTCAAGTTTGCAACGTTTACGTGCGGGTGGGTGTCGACTCCAAGACCAGTCTGCAGGGGGTCAACGTGATCGTGGAAAACAAGATATCATTAATCAATATCTTCCTGCCTGACAACATACACTTCATGGGTATGAAGTTAACCCCTGAATTATTATCAGAAAACCAGTTGGAAATTATATCATAATAGTATAATAATGACCAGTCATCATCCCAACACTACGCTTAACGACCTGGGAGATACGGAGGGATTCGATCAGCCTGGTGAGGAAGATGAATTATACATCCTGCACTTCAAAGACAACGTGTACAGACGGGTGTCGTTATCAGATTTTAAAGAGCCTAAATGGCTGATCAACTTAACACTCGCCTCACCTTATATCACATTAAGCGAAGATGTATTGATCTCTAAGATTAGGAACAACGGTATCTGGCCCGGGGATTTCATTCCAGAGAGTAAATCATACATGATAACTGTTGGTATCGAAAAACATAAGTTAAAGTCTGTTGGAAAAAATAAATTAACATTTAGTAATAGTGGTTATAGCAGATATCTTCCTAGCATATCAACCCCTTTCACACTCATCATAGAAGTCTTATTGTATTCAGATGATGAAAACACCTCACGAGGACACCAAATTTTACCCGGGGTGTCAATACACTGGTATAAAGAACACCATGGTCAATATTGTCGTATTGTTATACAACAGGATACCACGGGTCCTATAAACCGCTTAATAAACCTCAGTGGGGTTTTTATTACAACAGGAAATTTTATTGGCCTCTCACCTATTACCCTGACTGATAGGATAGATCTTATAGACTTCAAATTCATTTATAGACTATTAACTGAAACCCAATTAAAATATCTTTCATAATATATATTATAGGATGGGTCTGTACCCAGTCGTAGAGGAAGTAGCGAAGACGCTAGAAACCGTAGATGGGTTCCGCTTGAGGCAGTTATGTGATGTGAAACGCCAACTAGAACAAGACCGTGACACGCGGAAAGCACTATGTAAAAAGTATAATAGAGCTTTCAATATCGTGGACGGGGCTGACACTACCCTTATGGCAACCAGCATGGGACTAGGGGCGGCAGGCGTTGGGTTGTTAACCACCATCGTGGCTGCACCTATAGTGCTAGGTATTGAAATAACAGCTGGGGTGGCAGGGTTGGCAGGGTTGGCGCTTAAGTTAGTATCACGCAGACTTAATCGTAAGGCATTGAAACACGACGAGATCAGGGTTCTGGCCGAAGCAAAGCTGAACACAGTGAGTGAGCGAATTTCCACGGCACTCTCTGACAGTAAGATCTCAGAAGAGGAGTTTCGTTCAATCCTATCTGAACTCAAAAAATATAACGGAATGAAACAAGATATTCGGTCCAAGTCTCGTAAGTCTGCTATCAGCGAGGACGAGAAAAAAAAGTACATAGAACAGGGGATACAAAAAGCCCAGCAAGCCTTTATTATGAACACCAAAGAGATCGTAGGCGGTTCACGTTAAACTGTTTCATCGATATAAACATGACATAGGGGCGATAGCCGTAAGCGAGCCACCGATCCTATATGGTCAGTCAAAACTTACAACATAGATAAAGTGGATATGAAAGCCGACGAACCTAACTTGTACTACTTGAGGGATGGGCCGGGTAGGGGATTTGTAAGAGAAGAATTATTGATCGTACCGTACGGCACAGTATTACCTCCTACCAAGGCACAGTAATTACCGCCAACTTTTTTATAGTAGGGGTAATAGTAGCAAGAGCTAATGGCCCAACCAAAGCCTTATTTAGTAAATAAGGCTTTGTAGAGACATTTCTTGAAAGTGGTCCAGAACCCCTATTACCTATACTACTCCACAATAGAGAACGTATCGATGCCACAAAAGTGTATCACTTACAAAACACTATCACTGTAGAAAAGGACTGAAATCTTACCAAGAACACAAACAGTCCTGTTTGCACTGTAGTCTGCACTTAAGACAGAACACCTGAACTGTCTTCCATTGTCTAGATTCGAGATTGTATGCACCAGTGTGGACGCCCCCGTATACTGACATTCTGTCGATAAAGTAGGCAGGTCGTAGGTGATGCTTTGGTCATCGGGGTACCGTGTCCAGGAGTTGAACTCGTTGTCTGTAGATCGCCACTCCCATGCCCATAGGTTCTGGAGGTTGTTCTCATCAAACAAGTTCCCAATCCTTCCGATACATCTGAATGAGATGAGCTGACCATCGTCATACTGGACCCTGACGGGACTGAGGAACATCTCTATCTGCTCTGGATAAGCTGTACGAAAGGATATGGAAATTGTATGTCAACACTGGGATCAGAACACTGACAATATTACAAGTACTATTACAATAGTTAATTCCTTCTTAGATACAAATGTAACTCTCCGTTGCTTTATTTTACATTTTGGTAACACTCACAGCGTGAGCACGTATTGGGCGGTGATGGCGTTGCTATCGGTGTTTGACCTGGAAAGGAGGTTGCAGCAGTTAGGACGTTTCCTGTTTTGTGTACTGATAACAAACATTATGTAAAATATGCATGTATCTGTATACCACAATAGAGAACGTATCGATGCCACAAAAGTGTATCACTTACAAAACACTATCACTGTAGAAAAGGACTGAAATCTTACCACGAACATAAACAGTCCTGTTTGCACTGTAGTCTGCACTTAAGACAGAACACCTGAACTGTCTTCCATTGTCTAGATTCGAGATTGTATGCACCAGTGTGGACGTCCCCGCATACTGACATTCTGTCGATAAAGTAGACAGGTCGTAGGTGATGCTTTGGTCATCGGGGTACCGTGTCCAGGGGTTGAACTCGTTGTCTGTAGATCGCCACTCCCATGCCCATAGGTTCTGGAGGTTGTTCTCATCAAACAAGTTCCCAATCCTTCCGATACATCTGAATGAGATGAGCTGACCATCGTCATACAGGAACCTGTCGGGACTGGGGAACATCTCTATCTGCTCTGGATAAGCTGTACGAAAGGATATGGAAATTGTATGTCAACACTGGGATCAACCGGCACAGAACACTGACAATATTACAAGTACTATTACAATATAAATGATTCACACGAGTGGAATTGATGCTATGATTTGTAATATGTGGAATTGTTTGCATAATATAGTAATATACAATTGATCTGCATGACTTGAACCTGATCAGATTGTTACACAGAACATAGACATGTACTTCTAGAAGCACATACAACACACGTGTGCAGATAAGACTTGAGAAACACAAAATAAAATAATTGAAACACGTCAAATATTTATTCTCTCTCTCTCTCTCTCTCTCTCTCGTACAGTGCATATCCACAATCTTTTATTTGCGTGTGTGTGTGGTCACCAAATGTTTTCTGCATCAGTTTTAGTTAACATTTATTATCATTACGCACTTCTGGCTGTGATGTTGGTAGTTGCCTCATCACTTCCAGTTGTGTCAGTCGAGTATAGCGTGATGCAGTAGTATGTAGAAGCAGCATCTGCACATCTCAGATCTGTCAGGATGAACTGTATTCTGCTCATTGCTCCACTGATAGAACCTGAGGTTGTCATCCTCTGTTGTAGACTTGTGTCCACTACTTGTACTGACGAATCAGTGTTGGTCATTCGGATTATTGCCTGCTTAGTGCCAGAAGAAGATTTCTTGCCAATCTCCATGTTAAACACTTGTGTTATCCCAGGTGCATCTGGCGTACAACTGACACTCAAATGAGATGTTGAGCTACTGCCCCCAATTGTTATTTGACTTGGTGATGTGATTAATCTTGCCCCCTTTACTGAAACACAAGGATGTGTCTTTACATCAATTCAATAAACATGTACCTTGGCTCAGCATTGTAACCATCTGGCATGAATACATTCATATACACCCGTATATGGCTGAAATATTTCCGATGTAACGTTAAACACTAACTCACTCGCTCACATCCTCAAACAAACACACGCGCACAGATACATATACAAATACACATACTGTGTAATACATATACAGACATACAGACAAGCACAAGAACGCACACACATACCGACGCCAACACACACATATTTAACACACACACGCAGAAAGATATATACATGTAGTTGAAACTGACAAAGAAGGACGCGTATTTACATCAATTCAATGATGATAATGAGTGATTATTCCACTTAGCAATCTGGAGTCTTCTGAGATTTCCGGTTAGAACAGTTATTTACTGATCCTCGTCAACCCATCGTAAGAGGCAACAAATATCGTTCGTTTTCCACTTGCGTAGATGTCCCTGCAGTTACTCACAGGATTGTCTCTCCCAGACTGGATTATTTACAATGTAATACGGATTCTCCAGTGACAAACGTTATATACATGTTCATGGTGCGTGTTTTTTTTAACTTCACAGATAATCTGTGGCTAAAATGAGTGACTCTGTAAATGCTTTGAGCACCATGTTTTGAGTTCAGATCTCACGAAATGAAAATCTGGAATTTCAGACGTAGGGTTTATAGTCTTGTTTTACGTACGTTGATTCACGTGAATGAATGTTTTCACTCAGATATTACAGCAGGAATAACTCCACTGCAGTCTCAGAATGTGTATACTAATACCACGCACTCCTGATGCTGGAATTTATTTGCTCTGACGAGTGTCCCGTGTTTGCATTCGTGTGTGTGCGTGTGTATGTGCCTGTGTGTGACGATAGTTTATACTTACTGCCTGAGAGAAAGGCCATGAAGATCAGCAGATGAAACGGATCACGTGAATACATGCTTCTTTTTCAACAGGTGCGAGCAGCTGTTCCTGGAACTTGTATGTCTTCATTTAGATGGGTATGGATATATTTTCAGATCAAACTTTACCCTTGACGTTTTCACAGTGACACTTAAACAAATTGTCGTATCAAACTATTGTATTTTAAACGAATTTGTGGCATAAATCAAACATGTACTCCCCATTGGTGTCGAATACAGTTCCCTGACCTTCTCAACATACATTTCACACAAAGTAATGACATGCACAAACAATGGGTACTGGAAGAGATTAGAATTAATCTATAGTAACACCTGCTAGTTGTAAGAAGTGACTAATGGGATTGGGTGGTCAGGCTCCCTGACGTGGTTGTAACATGTCATCGTATCCCAACTGCGTAGATCGATGCTCATGGTGATGCTCACTTGATTGTCTGGCCCAGGCTGGTATATAGGTGGGATATTACTCAGCACGGCGTAAAACTGAACTGTTACTTGCAAGAAGCAAGTCACGACAATATTAGTATTAGCGTTATTTGACAATGCATGTCAAATTACATTGAAAAATTACATTGAATGGTCATGCTCTTATTTTCAGAATTCTTGATTCAATGAACCAAACTGGAACACAACACACATACCTGTGCATGGTATCTCACCCACCATAAGCTGCACGACTTACTTCCTGGTTGGGTTCACATGCTGCAGTCTAATAGACAACCACTGGCGTGACACACAAATACGACACTCGTTCAAAGCAGTCAAGTTATGTTGACATGACATAAAACGGGACGCGCTCCCGTGAAGATATACTCAGTGAACGTAAGATATACAGTGACATTGCTAAAGAAATCGGGACAGGGAAATGTAATTTAATCTACCTTGTCGAAATTTCTGACCTTCTCTTTTCTTATTATATGCTTTATATTCGTTAGACTGAAATAACTAACCTGGTGTTTGTTCATTTTCCTGTTTATCAGGCTTTAGAAATTTTGAAAGAGATTCGCCATTAACCTTGCATAACAGGTTCTTCCGCTCTTTCCATTTAGCAATATTTGGCAAGGCAAAGCAAATTTGTCGCATGGAAAGGGTTATTTCACACATCGCTTAAAAATAGGCCATAGCGTTTCATGAAACATGCAGGTAGCGTTGTAAGTCCCCATGATCCTAGTATTGTCATCTACCTTCAGTTGTTGGTCCATAGTCCATTCTTACATGTTTTTGTCTAAAACAGTTATCTACTTTTGAAAACACATGTTGGCTAGTTTTAACTGTTAATGTGATACTCCAGTTATTTTTCATTCAGCCTGTCGATGACTGTTTTTTTATTACGTACATATATTATTTTTCTACAACATTTCTCATCACGATATGGCGGAAATATTGCCTAGGTTACGTTAAATTTTAACTCACTCACTCATTCACTCATAAAATGAAAATATTTGTGTTGATCAACAGATTGCCAACTTGATATTCGATTTTTCAAAATAACAGACACTTTTGTTGATTTACAAGTAACAAATGACTGAAAATACTGGTAGTCTATGCAGACATATTTTTCACGTTAAATCTGAAATGACTGACTATATATTGAAGTCTGAATGCATGGTTGTATCGGACAGCAATGATATCAGCGATACCTTTGAGTTGTTGCTAATAACCATAGTTTAATGTTCCCGATGATTTTAATGCCATGCCGAAGTGCGTATACTATGGACAGAAATTGATTAGTTTGTAGAAGCACCACAGCATAAAAATGAAATCATCCAGACTAACTGTTTAAAGTGGGGTAAACATTAGACACGTCCATTCACACAACACCACACATGCGCCTGTAAAATCGTTAGACTCGGAACATGTATCACGATTGTCGCCAAGATCAATAACACATGCCACACTTCCGTGAGCTTTCCCTCGGTACACGTAAACAACTCTGCTACATAGCTCTTAAGGTATTTTGAGACTAACGGTTGACGATAATAATGCTCAATACTTCCATCAGATGGGTACGGTAATTAGTTATAATTATTATTGTGTCAATCAGATTAGACAATAGTCATCAGAACATCATTCAGAATATGTAGCGGTACTTAGACTACAATGATCAGTGTGTCATTCAGGTGTGTAACGGTATTTAGACTGCAATGATGAGTGCATCACTCAGATGAGTAACGGTACCTAGACTATAATGAATGCTGCATCATTCAGATGTGTAACGGTAGTTAGACTGGTTTGATCAGTTTGTTTTAGACTGCAATGATCCGTGTGCAACAGTACTTGGACCACAATGATGAGCACGTCATTCATATGTGTAACGGTACATAGACTACAATGATCACAGCATCATTCAGATATGAAACTGTACATAGACTACAATGATGAGTGCATCGCTTAGATGTATAACGGCACTTAGACTACAATGATCAGAGCGTCATTTAGGTGTGCAACCGTACTTAGACTACAATAATCAGTGCCTTATTCAGATGTGTTGCGGCCCTTACATTACAATGATCAGTGCATCATTCACTAATGTAACGCTACTTAGACTCACTGATCAGTGCGTCATTCAGATGTGTAACGGTACTGAAACTGCTACGATCAGTACATCATTCAGATGTCTGACGGCACTTATATTGCAAGATCAGCGTGTCAGTCACACATATTGTGGTGGTCTGTCAATGGTTGAGTCTACTCCAAGAAAGCCAGGAATTGACACCATGATGTTCTGCCTGAGCAGCGAGTATAGGACTGGCAAAGAATAGTCAAGTCCCGATGACCAGCGCTTGCATGGAATGGTGATGGTCTTAGTGCTGTGTAACTTTACAGGTCTTTCGGGTGTTCTTGACTAACTGTTATAAATGTGTGAAAATGGTCCTTGTGATCGTTCGTTGAGTTCGTAAAACCTTCTTATTTCGTCTACGACTGTTATTAAATAAACATTTTGCACAGTACTGAGAAGGAAATTTGATTGTATGTTTGATTCAGTTCATTATTCCTCTATGTATTGATGTTAAAATCGTTTAATTTAGTTGATTCAGTTTCCTTCTTGACTCTATGGCACCCGTGAAGAGCCACCTCCTCGTGGTGGGTGCTGGGTAACGCCAAGTGCTCTTCTCCCGTGTGGACCCGGGGCAGAATGTGTCCACAGCACCCCATTGCTAGTCGTAAAAGGCGACCAAATTGGGCAACCTGTTGGCCGTGGGTTGCGTCCCGTGTCGGTGGAGGACGGGATCCTGGTGGTTGAGGGAAATTGGGCTATTAACTACGTTCCATTTGCCCAACACACCACTTCGGCCCTTACTTCACCTAGACGGGTGGTTGAACTGGCCCGGTTCAACCAATCGGCTGGTCATGCCAAGCCCTGTGCATAGATGTTATATGATTGCACAACCTTTTCACTTGGACTTTTTGAAAATATGGTCTTGGCACCCTTATTCATAGGAAAAATTTCACTTTGTGGTACGTTTTACATAGTCTTATGCCCAGAAGGCGGTGGCTCATGGGCCAATCTGGTGGAATGATTATACTTTTAATTTTTCTGCTGGAGTATATCATCCGGGTATCCTTGGTGCTGCAAGCTGGAGATCCGCTTGTTTATAGCATTGTCCTTGTGATACTCCGTGGTGGGTGGGGAGCTCGGATGATGAAACAATTATAAACTCACTATGGCTTACCAGACTCCCTCGAAAAACACCAAACGTCAACGTGATAATGACAATGAAGAGAATGAATCCACTGTAACAGAAAGTTGGCCACGTTTCGTTGTTCTTGACACTGTTGACAAGACTCCACTGAAGTTGAACCCTTTTATTATTTCTAAGGGTATATATGGCATTGCAGGCGACGTTAAGAACATCAAACGTTCGGGATCTCTACTGATAGAATGCAATCGAAAACAGCAGGCCTCCAACCTATTGTCAATGCAAACATTGGCTGGCATTCCTGTCTCAGTCACAGCCCATAGAACCTTGAACATAAGAGATAGAGACCGTTTGTTAGCTGACATGTCAGAACTGGACATTGCGTCTGAAATGAAAGATCAAGGTGTGACATATGTTAAACGATTTACTACCCGGAAAAACAATGAACTGATATCCACAAACACGTATCTTTTTTCATTCTCATCTCCAAGTCTCCCTCCAAGTCTGTTAAAGTGGGTTATTGTAACATCGCAGTTGCAGTATACATCCCAAATCCACTGAGGTGTTTTCGCTGCCAAAAATATGGTCATGGAGTTAATACCTGTACACAGCCAGTGACATGTGCTCATTGTAGTGAAACGTCTCATGTAACGGAAGACTGCACTAGCACTGTCAAAAAATGCACAAATTGTTCAGACACTCATTCATCTTTTTCCAAAGAATGTAAAATATGGCAAAGGCAAATGCAAATAAACAAAGTGAAATTCACTCAAAATGTTAGCTTTGCAGATGCTAAAAAGATTGTGGAATCAACACGACTTATGCATCGGTCATCAGATTACCTTCTGACACCATGACTAAAAAAGTATCCACTTCATCAAGTGTGACTCAAACAGACCTGACTTGGGTTAAAACTGATAATCCGAAACTTTTCACGCCTGAACAAACTACTCAGACTTCAGAAACAAATGTGAACGCCCGTGTGCCATCTACAGTTCAGGGATTGTCACAATCTACAGAACATACTCGATCTGAAACAAACTCAAAGTCTAAAAATACTGTCAAAACGAGAACAGGTAATGAGAAAAAGACTGACAGACCACCCAAGGGTTCAGAAAATCGTATACAATTATTCAATAAATATGGTTCACTCGAAGACATGGATGTGTCAGAAAACATCCACCACAGGGCACATAGCTTGTCGCCCTCCAGGAAAGTGAGGGGTAGATCCCCAATCAACCCACCTAAAAGATAATGTCTTCCAAACATATAGTACAATGGAACTGTAGAGGATTGAAGACTAATTATAATGAGTTACATCTGTTAGTCCAAGATCTGGCACCATCATCATTTTGTCTGCAGGAAACCCATCTGAAACAGACAGATACATTAAATTTACGTCAGTACGATGCATATCATTATTTCTCACCTTCGGGTGATAGGGCCTCTGGTGGATCTTCAATCCTTGTTAAGCAGAATGTTATCCACAGCCATGTACCACTTACAACTAATCTTCAAGCCGTTGCAGTGAGACTTACACTTCATGTTGTACTTACATTATGCTCACTGTATATTCCGCCTTCTTCAACACTTCACGTAACTGATCTCCAAGCTCTCTATGATCAACTTCCGAAACCATGCATTATAATGGGTGATCTTAATGGTCACAATCCACTCTGGGGTGGTACAAATACTAACACTTAAGGCAAAATACTGGAAGATTTTATCTCAAATAATGACTTGTGTATATACAATAATGATTCAAGCACTTATCTGCACCCTGCAACTGGCACCTACTCTTCTCTGGATCTGTCTCTTGTAGACCCTTCTCTACTAAATGAATTTGATTGGTCTGTTCACAACGATCTCTGTGGAAGTGATCATTTTCCAACGATATTATCTGCATCTTCTCCAACTGATTCTCCATCTTATACAAGATGGAATTTTTCCAAGGCCGATTGGTCCTCATTTCAAACTCAATGCACATCTCAACTAAGACCCGAATGTTTCAGTGATATTGCCGATCCTATTCAGGTATTTTCTGACGTTTTAAATGTAATTGCTGATGAGTGCATACCAAGATCCTCTACAACTCCACATGTACGAAAGCCATGGTTTACGACATACTGTAAAAGTGCTAGAAAAGCAACCCAACTGTCCATAACTTAAACAAATTTAAAATACTGAATGCAAAGGCGCGTCGTACCTTTAAACAAAACAAACGACAATCTTGGAGAAATTATGTCTCCAAACTTAATTCACGCACGCCAATGTCCAAAGTATGGAACATGGTTCAAAGAATTAAAGGCAAAGGTTCAAAATCTGCCGTTCACCATCTCAAAGATGGTGATAATCTAATTACCGACAAATGTCAAATTGCAAATAAAATTGGCGAAACTCTTGCCAAAAATTCTTCATCAGCAAATTTTGCAAAATACACTTTTGGATATATTTGACAAAATATGGACATCTGGAAACTTTCCTCCTTCATGGCGTAATGCCATTGTGGTCCCAATACCCAAACCTGGTAAGGATCCTACCGATCCTTCCAATTACAGACCGATATCTTTAACCAGCTGTGTCTGTAAAACCATGGAGCGAATGGTAAATAACAGATTGATTTGGTATCTGGAAACCAATAACCTCATTACAAATATTCAATGTGGTTTCCGGAAGAATAGAAGTACCATTGATCATCTGGTACGTTTAGAATCCTTCGTTAAAAATGCTATAGTCAATAAACAAGATGCTGTGTCGATTTTCTTTGATCTCGAGAAAGCTTATGACATGACATGGAAGCATGGTATTTTGAAGGATTTACATGACTTTGGGTTGAGAGGCCGTTTGCCTCTTTTTATATCACAGTTTTTAAAAGACAGACAATTTCAAGTCCGAGTGGGTTCTACCCTGTCTGACCATTATAATCAGGATCAGGGTGTTCCACAAGGCAGTATTTTGTCTGTCACTTTATTTAGTATTAAGATCAACAGCTTATCCGTTGTTTTAAACGATTCGATAGACGGAGCACTTTTTGTGGATGATTTTAACATTTCTTGTCGTGGTAAAAATATGCATACCATTGAACGGCAACTACAGTTGTGTTTAAATAAAATAAATAAATGGTGTCTTGAAAACGGCTTTAAATTTTCTAAATCAAAAGCTAATTGTATACATTGTTGTAGAAAATATAAGCCGCATAAGTACCCAGAATTATCTTTAAATGGCACCCCTATCAAAGGAGGCCAAGTTCCTGGGTTTAATTTTCGACTCTCATTTAACATTCTTACCGCATATTAAATCCCTTAAAGCTAAATGCCTGAAGGCACTAGATTTGTTAAAAGTTGTTTCAAATTCAAAGTGGGGAGGGGATCAAGCTACCCTCCTTCACTTATACAGATCATTAGTACGGTCTAAACTTGATTATGGCTTGATTATCATCGTATATGGTGGAGCCTGTAAAAGCAACCTGAAACTTCTGGATTCTATCCACCACCAAGGTCTAAGACTTTGTCTTGGGTCCTTCAGAACCTCACCTGTTGACAGCCTCTACGTTGAGGCTGACGAACCTTCTCTTACACAACGCCGTATTAAATTATTCTTACAATATATTACTAAATTACACTCTAATCAATCTAACCCTGCATATAACTGTGTGTTCAATCCACTGTATGAGGATTTGTACGACATGAAGTCTTCTCTTGTTCCACCTCTTGGGCTCAGAATTATACCCTTTCTTTCTTCAGCCGGCATTGAGCTGGAAAATATAGCTCCCTCCCGTCTTCTTTCTTCTCCTCCTTGGCAGATGGTTAGGCCACAAGTTGACCTAACATTAACTACATTTAGAAAATCAGAAACGAATGAATAACAGTATAAACAAGAATATAATCAATTGAAACATACATATAACAATTACAAATCCTTATTTACAGATGGGTCCAAGGACGGTGGAGCAGTGGCTTGTGCCACTGTCATTGGATCCAGAACAATATCGTCTAGATTGCCAAATAATAGCTCTATTTTTACAGCAGAAGCTAACGCCATACTAATGGCTCTCAAATACATACAAAAACACCCTAAACATAAACAATATATAATCTATTCCGACTCTCTTTCTTGCTTTCAGGCGATTAAAAATATTTCTTGTAAACATCCACTTTTAATAGAAATTATTGAACTGTACAATAATCTTGCTACTGGCCAGTGCGACATCGTCCTTTGTTGGTTACCTAGTCACGTTGGCATTTCTGGTAACACAATGGCCGATCTTGCTGCTAAGGCAGCACTCAACAAATCTGTGACACCACTTCTTATTCCATACTCAGATTATAAAGCTACAATAAGATCTTATATCCGTCATCTGATGCAGAAGAAGTGGGACACCCAAGTAGGTTTAAATAAATTACATGAAATAAAACCTTATATCGGTTATACTTACTTGGGATGTCAGTCCAGATTTGAGGAGGTCATTATGCGACGATGTCGCATTGGCCATACGAGGTATACTCACGGTTATCTATTAAAAGGTGAAGATCCTCCGTTTTGTATCCCTTGTGATGAAAGAATCACAGTCAGGCATGTCCTGCTTGACTGTGTTGAATATTCCATCACAAGGGATAAATATTTTAATTCACAAACTTTGAATGATCTTTTTAATTATGTTAGCTCTCATTTAATTATTTCATTTTTAAAAGAATTAGATTTGCTGAATGAATTGTAAATAGATAAATATTTTATGCTTGGAATTAGTAACTTAGAGTGTTAGTGGCTGTATCCTCGAGGGGGGTTAAAGCACTGTAAAATTATTGTCCTCCTGAGAGGGTACGTAAGTCCCAAAACATTTGAAGTTAAATTTGATCTTCCATCTTTTCTTAGCCGTAGTATTTCTGTCATTTTAATTTGTGGCTAATCTTGCATACAATCACCAGCAGCTGAGGGGATGATGTAAATCCAGCTAGGGACCATGCAGGTAGCAGAAGTACTGTAAGTCCCCATGGCCCCTAGTATGGTGATCTACCTTCAGTTGTTGGTGATCCATATAGCCTGTTTTTATATTGTATTGTATGAAAAGGGATATTAGTTTTAACTTTTCACGCTAGTTTTATTTCTTATTGTGATATTCTGGTTGTTTTACTGTCCGTCGTCGACAGATTTTTCTCATATACATAGATTCCTTTTATAAGAATGCTTTCGTCACGATATGGCTGCAATACTGCCGATGTGACGTTAAATATTAACTCACTCACTCACTCACTCACTCTTGACTCTATGAGTTAACACGGAGGTTGTCGGATATGTTACCGATATGTAACTGTCTGGTAAATCATTAACCGTTTCATGAGACGACAGCTGTATCTGCATGTAATTTTGTTGTTTAATTTCATTTCTATAACAATACGCATTCTAGCTGACAACATAACGACATAAGCAAGCATCTTTGTTTGCTTGTACCTATTTGCCATGGGACCATTACTTCTCCTTGATATCTTTTCCCCACGACCACCAATGCCTTTGTATAGTTTTCTTTATCTAGTCTTTATGATCTGCTCTCCACTGGTACAATCTGTTTGGTTCGTTTTATCGATTTCATGATCTACTGTCCACTGGACCAATTCTTTGTTTAGTTTTACAGTCTTCGTGATCTATTTTCCACTGGACCAATGCCTTTGTAGTTGCGTATATCTGTGAAGCCAATTTCTAGACTGAGAGAGTATTGGTGAATTATTGCAAAGGAGGCGTACAACTGTAGTCCCTCACTCATCCAGGTGAGACTCGCTCCCACGTTAAGCTGTCGCACGATGGTCTAAATCAAAGGTTTGAAAGAGACGCTAACACCAACTCACTCATTCACCCAACCACTTGATCTGTCCTAACCTCAGATTTTGTTTTCCAGCGGTAATGGAGCTAACTACACAATTGGTTGGAGCCGTTTTAGTCATAGTCTTGCTTTTTACAGGTGAGTGTTTAGGTCTGGTGTGATTCAAATTGAATAAAGCAACCGAAAAAGGAAACAGTTGATCTCAATTAACGATAATATTACAATGAGCTTACGAAGTATGCAATGAGTACCAAAACCCATTCATAGTAAAACAAAATCAGGGAAACAATATACAGCATGAAAGAATATTTTTATAGTGGACAGAGGATCTGTTTTGAGAAGATATCAATTGCATGAATGATGCTCATGATGTCAGTCACTGGATTGTCCAGATTCGATTGTCAACAGCAGCAGTAATATTGCTCAATTTGGTGTTAAACACTCTGAGTAAAAGTAACAGTCCTCTCATTTGGTCTTGGCGTACTGGTCGTAAGAGGCGCCTAACGGGTTGGGGATCAGACCAGTTGACTTGATTGACACATGTCATCGTATTCCAAATAAATGATTTAAATACGTAAAGTAATTTCGCACGAAAATTAAGTCATAAATTGTTTCCCTGACTGATGTGTAGAGTGGTAGAGTACATTTATAGTGGCCAGAAAATATGTGTGTTAATGTTATATCTGCTATCCGTGAGGATCCGGGCTGTGACTAATGTATTCAGGTGGTCAAACTTGGTAGACATATGTCTTCGTATGCGAGTTACGTGTATCGATGCTGATGATGTTGGATTTCATCTGGTTGGATAAACTATAGGTCTTTCAGTAAACGCAGGGAGGGTTAACATATCTGGCGCGTTTGGGGTTTCTTTTAATTTGGGGTACCGCTAATTCCAGGCTGTCTGGAGGCGCTCAGACCATAGACTAACTAACAGAAAAATAGCAACGTGGAGCAAAAAAAACAATACATATCCAAGTGAGTACAGTGAAAGAGGGCAAAAGTATAAACAACGCAATTACAGCTTTGCTGCATAACATAAGGTTAATGGCAAAACAAAGCGTGAACAGAATTGAAACTTGACATAGATGGTAGGAACAAAATAAAAAGGATTGTAGTTTGACAATACAAATACACACGAGAAATAGTCAAATGACAAAAAAAAATAGCTAAAACAGATGTATAGATTAGCGCGGTTTAACTTTAGTACTATGAGACAACTTCAGTACTTACACTGGATAGTAGCTTGACATAACGAATCAATCAGTATATGCAAGATATAGTGTAATAACTTCACGTTTACGATAAAATTAAAACATACGGGGTTTCTGAACAAAACAATGGTCAACACATAACATATAAAACGATAAAGAGTTAAAGCAAAGTTTCGTTGGCAGCCGCTCAACGTACAAGGTAAGAACAATGCATTGTTAACAGTCATTGTCGTGGAACATTGGAGGAAAGAAATGTACACACACGTCACATGGTTACCATGCAGGATAAGATAAATTGGATTATGAAATAAATACACAGGTTAGTGCCGGTGCCTTCATAACGAGTTATATTCTGACATATAAGGAATCCAGACCAAGCCAAACAGATTTTTTGACCAAGGTAAAACGAGCAAAGAGCCTAATAATGCTTATAATTTGTCTGAAACCAATAATCATCGTGGTGACAAATTAACAAAAATACGTAAAATGAGATAAAACTCGCAATTATATCGATTCCTTAAAACACAAGACCATTCTACTTTTATACGATATCCTTATCATTCATTTCAGTTTCGCCCGCGCCACCTATTTCCTGACATTTCATTCCTCCAATTATTTTAATCTAACTATAGTTTAGAATCGCAAATGCATCATATTCTAAATGCCTCCAAAGACTAAATTCTGCATCATATACTTGCATAATGATAAGGACGCCATAATATAGAACCCATTGTATTGATCTACCTATATTGATATCATATGTTTATGAATGACTATCAAATGACGATGACACCTGATGTTTAAAGTTTCCAAGCTGCATCCTGGAACACATACATGGCCACAAACACATACAAGGGCAAGTTAATTGGCCATCTGATAAACATACTTGTGAAAATGGTAAGATACAAAATAGGAAAGAGCATTTAACAAATTCATATAAACCCAAGGCACAAGTCAAAAAAGGGAATTGCATCTGGTAAGAGCCTAGGGCATACGCTGCATGTCAAATTAGCACTTGCCTTGGACATTATTTTTGACAGTGTGACGTCAAATTTTAAAACTCTGTTCCTTTACACAGGAAACATCAGAATACCGGAGATCATTGCTGGGACACTTATTGAAGTCCAGAAGTCATGGGGACAATTGTCGATTATACGACAAAGGTTTTCATTTTCAACCGACAAACATGTACAATATATCCTCAACATTGTCACGTCTTAACGTAGAAATCTTAAGGAAACTGATTCAAATATAATTTTATTTAGAATGTGATTGTTATTTATATATCACGTGAACGTGAATCAGAGAAATATATCCTTGATCTGAAGAAGAGGTCACAGTACAGTTGGCACTGTACATCTGTACACTGTATTGTGTATCATCTGACGTGTAACGTGTTAACATAACTAAACATACATACTTAATTTATAATTATTGGTAAATAAGTTACTAGTACAACGAACAAAAAGGAAGTGTATCTGTACACATTTTGTTGACGCATGACTCAAGTGAAGATTACACATTTTTACGTTCTATATTAAGATATAGATTTTTTCCCTTACACTCATATCCTTCTAGCTACGTAGATTGATGCTAGTTATGTATACCATTGAATTGTCTATCCCGCACTCAGTTATCGACAAAACATGGTGATGCAGATTTAGCGCTGCCGAGAGCAGCTTGAAACAACGACGACGACGATAACGACGCAACAACAAACCAGAGATCAAGAAGGCGATGTTCTGATGTTTTGATCTTAAACATCTGGATTTAATTAATCTCTACCAGAGCTGTGGGATAGTCTAGTGGTTAAGGCGTTCGGTCGTCACGAACACGAACTAGGTTCAATCCTGGCGCAATGTGTGAAGCCTATTTCTGGTGTGCCCGACATCGGAGAAAACTAAACTCACTCACTCATTAATATCTACCTGCTTTATGAAATCTTTCATCTGCGATCATTATGCATTAACGGTAACCGCTTGTCTCTAGAAACAGAGAGGAATTCATGTTCCGTTGACGCAATTGAACTTTTCTTTTTCTGATTGTCAGAGTTCATTTCAAATGTTAAAACTGCATCGACATTGATTATAAAGGTAAATGTTGATGGTTCGTCTTGACTGACTCCCCGTTTCACACATTCTGATATGTTCGTATCTTCTCATAAGTGTTCGGAACGTAAGCAACTTCTCTCTGTAGGACATCGTAGTCATTCCTGTTCTCTGGTACTTCGTACTCGTCACCGACACCTACACAGACACATACAGAAAGTTTGTATTACTACTCTGATACATCTTTGGAAGGAAAGCAAATTATTATGGAGAGTGAGTGAGTGACAGAGTGAGTGATTGATACTTTTAAGAACATTCCAGACTTTCACAACGGCCTCTAAAATAGCTAGTCTAAACATCAGCAATAATCTCTTATGTCACCATTTAGGTATTCTCAGTAGAAACGGGTAAGTAAGCATATACACTGACAAACACTGACCTTGTGTTGGGATTCCGACAGGAGCGGTCACTGTAGCTGCTGGATTCTGCATGCTGTAATGGTTGGGAGAGAATGCAGATGTTAATAGATGCTTCAAAAGAGTAAGTGTAGAGAGGTGCACCTACTTGGACATTGCTAACACCTTTGCCTATCACGTACACCTGATCATTTGTATTGGTGTGTCCAGCTGGTGTCCACATATTGCTTACATTTAAAATCAGCTGCATAAAACATAGAATTTAAAAAAGGTATTTCAAAAGAAACTTTTAATTTTCATTTCATAAATCATTCACACGTTACGTAGTTATGAATGTCTCAAAACATTAATTGTTAAAGATACACCTACTTGGACATTACTGGCATATCTGAATTTCTGGTTTTCTTGACTGAAAAAGTGAAAGACTTTATGAATACCTAGTGCAACAAAAATCGTACGAAGAAGTACGATGAAGCATGGGCTATGTGGCATACACACACTATAACAAAGAGTCAGCATTATTTGGCTGGATGGAATGTCCTCACTCAGGAGGTAACCGCTGCTTGTGCCTGCAGTTTCAAAGGCAGATGCACTCCCGTGTACAGTATCATGGTGCTACTGTGTCCAGATACGAATGATCCCTAATGATCCGTGGAGGATTAAACATCATCATATTCTGCTGTCACAACATGCTATCAACTGTTGAAATCATTGCAGCAAGTGTGCAGCTTATTTACCATTTTCAGGAGAGCATGTCAAAATGAGAACTTTGTAAATCTTCGATCCTGAAAGAATTATTCCATCCCTGCAGATTTTGAAGTTAATCATCTTTCATTTCTTGATGCACTCGGACTTGCAAGAAACTATCTTTGTGTCTACCCACCTATATAGTCTGCTAGTTTGTCCCTGAAGTGGTACGCCACACACAGGAAAACGACATCCACGACCACCATTACACAGACACCTACAGCCACTCCAACACCAATCGAGGATTCCTGGTTCTGTTCTGTGATTTTAAGCATTGTGTGTTCCTTAAAATGTGTAAATCCTTAACCATTTTTCACTGAATACGCAGTTTACCTTACCTGTGTGCACTGTAACTCAGTTGCATTACGAATTTGTGGTTTTATCAGATTAAAGTAGAAGTAAGGAAACGCTAACAATTCAGGGATGCGCTCTATTTTGTATCTCTTTAATACCAGGTGTTGAGTACATCATAACCGCGATGAAATAAAGAAATAAAATTATCTTTCTGTCGGAAGACTGATGAAATACACAGTCCCACAACCGCGGATCCTGCCATGTATAACTGACTAATTCGTGAGTTTCAAGTAAACTACAATATTCACTGACAGTATATCAGTACACAAACACTCTCTCGTGTAAGAACTAAAGGATAAGCACCTGGCCCTCACTGTAGATGTTTGGACATGAACTGGTCGCATAAACCCTTCAAAGCCACCCTGGTGAGAGTAACGCTTTAAAAGACTGACGTCTACAATTTGTCATTATAGACGTCACTAAAACTAAAAGTGATGGGAGGCGGGGTACAGTTCACTGTGCACTGTTGACACTGAACTCTCCGTTCAGTCTCCGCCCAGTCATAATTACTTCACTTTACACCCAGAAGTTCTGTGACATGTACCGTCCTTTCATACATAGATAGAGATGGGATACAACGGGATGATACATCACACACACTTCTGATGGACATTACATGGAATGACCAAGTGGGTGACTTTAGTTTTACGCCGCTTTTACCAATATCTTAGTAATGTCGATGACACCAGAAATGCCCTTAATACAATGTACGGGCTTAATAAGCAGACGTTTTCTGATCGAACTAACCAAAGACAACTGATAGAGATAATATATTTGTATATATATTTATATTAGCCCTGTCAGATGTCTTTGGAAACCTGTGACGTGTGTGTGTGTGTGTGTGTGTGTGTGTGTGTGTGTGTGTGTGTGTGTGTGTGTGTGTGTAGTAGTAGTAGTAGTAGAGTTGAGATCAGAATATTAATATATCCACGACAACAATAAGAAAACATCGTGGACACGACGCAGAAAGGAAATGAGAGAAATGCCATTTCATGGTGACTGTTTGAGTATCACATGTGAGGAAATGTGTTGCATCGATGCCATTAATTCGATAGTTAGGATAATGAAGTAAATCCCCTCTTAGATGCACATGTAACCCTCCGTTGCTTCATTTTACTTTTTGTAACACTCACCACATGAGCACGTATCGGGTGGTGATGGCGTTGCTATCGGTGTTTGATCTGGAAGGAAGATTGCAGCAGTTAGGACTTCTCCTTTTTTGTGTACTGATAGCAATAATGATGCATGTATCTGCACACCACAATTGCGAACGTATCATTGCCACAAAGGGTACCACTCAGAAAACAGTTGTGATCTTACCACGAATATAAACAGTCTTGTTTGCACTGTAGACTGCAGCTATGACAGAACACCTGAACTGTCTTCCATTGTCTAGATTCGAGATCGTATGCACCAGTGTGGACGCCCCTGTATACTGACATTCTACCGATGGCGTAGGACGGTCGTAGGTGATGTTTTGGTTGTTGGTATACCGTGTCCAGGAGCTGAACTCGTTGTCTATAGATCGCCACTCCCATGTCCACAGGTTCTGGAGGTTGTTCTCATCAAACTGATTCCCAATCCTTCCTGTACACCTGAATGAGATGAGCTGACCATCGTCATACTGGGTCCTGTCAGGAGTGGGGAACATCTCTATCTGCTCTGGATAAGCTGTAAGAAAGGATAAAGACACTGTATATCAACATTGGGGTAAATCGGAATAGAAGAACGATAATATTACCAGTAGGTTACAATATTATTAATACTTGATCTGCATTAAAAGAACCTGCTTACAAACATTGTGTGTGTTGTTTTTCAAGGTCACCACTCTTTCTCTCTGTCTGTGTGTGTGTATGTTCGTGTGAGTGTGCGTATGTGCGTGTGTCCATGCGTGTGTATGTGTGGTAACCAAATGTCAGTTTTAGTTACCATTATCATTACGCACTTCTGGCTGTGATGTTGGCAGTTGTCTCATCACTTCCAGATGTGTCAGTCAAGTATAACGTTGTGCAGTAGTATGTAGAAGCAGCATCATCACATCTCAGATCTGTCAGGACGAACTGTATACTGCCTGTTGCTCCACTGATAGACCCCGAGGCTGTCATCCGCTGTTGTAGACTTGTGTCCACTACTTGTACTAACGAATCAGTGTTGGACATTCGGATTATTGGCTGATTAGAGCCAGAAGAAGACTTCTTGCCAATCTCCAACGTAAGCACTTGTGTTATCCCAGGTGCATCTGGCCTGCAACTTACAGTCAACTGAGATGTTGGGCTACCGCCCCCGATTGTTATTTGACTTGGTGAGGAGGTCAAACTTATATATTTAACAAAAGACGTGTATTCACATCATTTCAATACAAATATCGACTGATTCATCATTGCAAGAATGTGCCGTGAATACTAACACACGCAAACACGCATATACACACACCTACACACCTACACACACCCACACACATACACGCTCACGCACACACACACACACGCACACACTGACGAAAATATGTACATGTAGGTGAAACTGAGAACTGACTGCATTTACATCAGTTCACTAAAGATAATAAGTGTTTTATTTCATGTGACATTCTGAAGAGTGATGATTCTGGTTAGAATTGTTCTTCAGTAGCCTATAGTATGGGACGACAAACGGGATCGAGTGGTCAACGTCACTGACCTGGTTGACTTATGCCATCGTATTCCAGTTACCTAAACAGCAACGTTTACAGTGCAATACTCTACTCACTGACACAATGTGGCAGCGATAAAAAATACACTCTTCATAAAAAGAAACGCAAACCCCAAAGAGTGTGTGGGTTCTGGTTGTATTCTAGGTATTCCTGACCTTGGACGGTCATTTGTCTAATTTGTTTGACGAAATCGATCCCACAATCGAGTTACTGTGCTGAGATGAACGTTGAAGATCATTGCCTCTCTTTACTTCACCAGCTTGCAATCGTCCAATTGCCTGATTTCGATCGGCAGCGTTGAGATGTCCCATTTTCGTGTACAGTACTTACAAAGATTCATTTGGTTCTTTAATGGTCACATGGAACATCATGACAATCCTGATTGATAAAACCGTTCAAAATCATGTTTTAGCGTTTGGTCAAGCATGATCTTCTAAAACATTCCAAAAACAATGTGTAACCCTAAAACATGTTTGCGTTTACATATGGGTTCAAATTTGTTCAATCATTTTTTAATTTCATTTCGCGTTTCCTTTTTTGAAGAGTGTATATTTTGTTACGATTAATAATTTACCGTGAAAACAACAACATAAGAAACCCCCCGTGAACCAGCAAAACAGAACAAAGACAAGTCATAAACGTTCAAATAATGTAACGAGAGCAAGGTATACAAAGTCACAAGTCAATTACACAATGCTGATTACAAATTCAATACAAATGAGACAAAATCTAAGGCAATGGGTCATAAAATATGTATCGTAGCAAACTCACCAAAGTCTTAGTGTGAGACAGAATATCTATGCAGAATGTAAACACAGTGAACTTTCTGACAGCGGTTAATGTAGGTTCAGGCGTTGACGGATGCAGATGATATAAACTCCAGAAATGTCCGTGTCGCAACACGGCGAAAAGCCTGTTTATATATATTTAGCCATTTCCCGAAAGTTCGGGCACAAACGAACATCGTCAACACTGTAGAATGCCCTAGAATAAGTCTCCCGGAAGTAAACACATAGAAAACTAGGAGCAGATAAATTCCGGAAAAGCAGAATCCTAAAAGTGTTGACCAGCTATAAAAACGAAATGTGACCCATCATAATTATTATTCACAACACTACTGTTGGACACATATTAGATGATCCTGCGCACTAAACGCATTTGTGACAAGAGAGGCGGTACCACGAATTGGGCGCGTACATTTGGCTGCTACAGATAGCTTGACGATTATGCACGTGCAATACATGCTAACCGTGACATGAAATCAACACCGCATATTCCTTCGAATAAGACTCCAATTTCAGGCATAACATACTGATATTCCACGTTAACCTTTAGTTGAGACGAAGACAAATAGATGATTGGGGCATTGACAAGCATTTTAGATATTCAACAATTCGTGAAATGGATCGGTGGTCCTAAACATATCTGCTCAGTATATTGTGTTGATTCAATTCGTAGGGATTGTACCTGTTCCCAAATCGAGTGTGCTATAACAATTCATGCGTGAAACGCACGGGGAAAATGAACTTCTCGATATTTATCAGACAACCTGTCTCATTCTTGTTTCAAGAGGATCGTTCTGTGGGGCGTTCCCAGGTATGCAAATTGGGGTCATTTGTCACGTTGTGGATCATCTTATATGTGCTTACCAGTGCATGTCGTGATCCAGTAATAATTATTACTTAATTAATAACTAAACATAATGAAAATACACACTCGTAACAATATACATGTACCATAACAATGGATCACCCTAGTGTCAAACGTTCCCCAAGACCATAGTTGCAATAACATATATCATATATTCATGGTCTGTGTCTTCTGAACGTCACACTGCAGTCTCTGAATGCGTATACTGGCCCCCACTTCAATTACTGAGCAAAAATGATGACAGAATTTATTTGTTCTAACGAGTGCATGTTTGCATACGGGTGACGATAGTTACGTTTATACTTACTTCCTGAGAGAAAGACCATGAAGATCAGCAAATGAAACGGATCACGTAAATACATGCTTCTTTTTCAACAGGTGCGAGCAGCTGTTCCTGAAACTTGTATGTCATCATTTAGATGGGAATGGATATATTTTCAGATCAAACTTTACCCTTGACGTTTTTACAGTGACACTTAAACAATTTGTCCTATCAAACTATTGTATTTTAAAAGAATCTGTGAGATAATTCAAACATGTACTGCCCATTGGTGTCGAATACAGTTCACTGACCTTCTCAACATTTCACACAAAGTAATGACATGCACAAACAATGGCCATCACTAAAATTGCTACTAGTAGAGATTAGAATTGATCTAAAGTAACACCTGCTAGTCGTAAGAAGTGACTAATGGGATTGGGTGATCAGGTTCCCTGACGTGGTTGTAACATGTCATCGTATCCCAATTGCGTAGATCGATGTTCACTTGATTGTCTGGCCCAGGCCGGTATATAGGTGGGATATTGCTCAGCACGGAGTAAAACTAAACTCAGTCACATAAACTGCCGTAATCAAAACTGAACTGTTACTTGCAAGAAGCAAGCCACGACAATACTAGTATTAGCGTTATTTGACAATGCATGTTGCTGACATACATTGAAAACTGTGTACGGGTCACACACGATAGTATGTACATACACAAACATAACATGTAGACACACTATTTCATTTATCAACACGACATGAGAATGGTAATGCTCTTATTTTCAGAATTCTTGATCCAATGAACCAAACTGGGACACAACACACATACCTGTGTATGGTATCTCCCCCGACATAAGCTGCACGACTTACTTCCTGGTTGGGTTCACAAGCTGCAGTCTAATGGACAAGCACTAGGTGACACACAAAAACGACACTGGGTCAAAGCAGTTAATCTATGTTGACATGACATATCTCGGGACGAACTCAGTGAAAGAGCGTAAGATATACAGTGACATTGTTAAAGCAATCGGGACAGGGCTATATAATTTAATCTACCTTGTCGAAATTGCTGACCTTCTTTCTTATTATATGCTTTATATTCGTTAGACTGAAATAACTAACCTGGCGTTTTTCATTTTCCTGTTTATCAGTCTTCAGGAATGTTGATCGAGATTCGCCAATGACCTCGCATAACGCATTATAGGTTCTTGTACTCTTTCTATTTGGCAGTATTTGGCAAGGCAAAGCAAATTTGTCGCGTGGAAAGGGTTATTTCTCACATCGCTTAAACACAGGCCATGAAAGCCTTTCATGAAATATGCAGGTAGCGTTGTAAGTCCCCATGATCCTAGTATTGTCATCTACCTTCAGTTGTTGGTCCATAGCCCATTCTTACATGTTTTTGTCTAAAATAGTTTCTACTTTTGAAAATACATACTGGGTCTTTTATTACTTGTATTTATTATGTATCTACAACATTTCTCATTGCGGGAAATAGTGCACAGGTGACGTTAAATTTTAACTCACTCGCTCACACTTTCATAAAATGAACATAGTGGTGTGTGTTGGATTATATTGTAACATAGGACACGGTATAACTGATTATGAAGTTGATGTCAAAAGTAAGGATCATTAAAGGTCAGGGTTAGAATGGGTCTTCAGCAGCCCATGCGTGTCGTAACGTGCGACTAACGGAAGGGCTCGCTGACTTGGTTGACACACGCAGTCGTATCCCAATTGCTCAGACTGGTGCTCATGCGGTTGATCACTGGATTGTCAACTTCATACTCGATTATTTATCGACCAACGCCGTATCTGGTATTTTACTGTGTGCGGCGATAAACAAAAACAATAACAAAATGACGATAGGCCGTGTTCCTAATTTTCAAAATAGCAGACACTTTACAAATAACACATGACTGAAAATACTGTCAGTCTATGCAGACGGAATTTTCACATTAATCTTCATCATATCTGAAATGATTGACTATATGTTCTACTCTGAATGCAAATAAGCATTGTATCGGACGGCAATGATGTCAGAGGTACCTTTGAATTGCTAATAACCATAGTTTAAAGTTCCCGATAGTTTTAATGCTATGCTGAAGTGCGTGTACTATGGGCTGAAATTGATTAGTTTATAGAAGCACCACAGTATAAAAATGACATCATCCAGCCTAACTGTTCAAAGTGGTGTAAACATCAGGTACGCCCATTCACACAACACCACACATGCGCCTGTAAAATCGCCTCGGAACAAGTATTACGATTGTCGCAAAGATCAACAACACATGCCACACTTCCGTAAGCTAGACCCCGGTACATGTAAACAACTACGCTAAACAGCCGTTAAGGTATTTTGAGACGAATAAGAATAACGAATAAGAATAATAATACTTAATACTTCCATCAGATGTGTAACGGTACTTAGACTGCAATGATCAGTGTGTCATTCAGATATGTATCGGTACTTAGACAACAATGATCATTACTTCATTGGTTCATTCAGATGTCTAAATTTACTCAGATTGCAAGATCAGTGTGTCAGTCACACATATTTTGGTGGTCTGTCAATTTTCGAGTCTACTCCAAGAAAGCCAGCAACTGACATCGTGAGCTTCGATCTGGCAAGGACCACTCAAATCATGAAACTTACCAATAACAACCGCATGCATGGAATGGTGAAGTACTTAGTCCTGTGTAACTTTACAGGTCTTGTGAATGTTCTTTTGTTTGACTAACTGGTCATAAAATGGTGCTTGTGATATTTCGGCTATGGAATACTGCAAGGGACATTCTCGCGATCTCGCATTCTCGCCATCTCAACCTTTTGGAAACAAGCTTAAAAAGCCAAAAGTGCGAGAATGCGAGATCGCGAGAAAGCGAGATTTGGCCAAAATCTCGCGTTCTCGCGATCTCGCATTCTCGTGTTTTTGGTACAGAGCACGTTTCTGTCAAAAGTCGATAACACGAGAATACGACATTTGTACATGCTGTCAAAACTCGCAATCTCGCAAACTCGACTTGTCAAATAAGGCCACAAAAACACGAAATCGCAAGAACACGAGAATGCGACATTTCCTTTTCTCGCGTTCTCGCGTTCTCGCGATCTCGCGTTTTAGGCGTTGGCGTTGCGCATGCGCATTATCCCGAGGTCAAGGCGCATGCGCATGTTAGTAGCGTTGTGGTCATGCTTCATTCACGCTTTTCACTGCCCAAGCAGCATTTAACAAATTTATGACAATGCTTGAAAATCCTTTGTAGTCTATGTAAGCCCGCTCCCGTTGTTATAATTTCTTATGTACTTCAAAATCCTGAACATGTTCGATATAATTTAATAAACGAAATAGTGAACATGGATGTCTATTATAAGCAGAAACACTAAAGTGTGCAGAAGCTGGAAAAAGGTTAACGTCAGTGAGTGATAAACTATTGGTTAAAGCCGCATCAATTCGCGACTATTCGCAGCTACACTGTCAGCTATAGAAATAATTACTGGCCTGCGAGTTTCTGCATGATGTAATTTCATGTAAAGCTAGCATTAGTCTGTCTCACAGTCCCTAAACACAATATTGTCCCTACTACCTAGCCCTCTGTGCAATGCTTAAGCCCTAAGTGAAGCAAGTATAGATTTCATCAGGTCAAGTTCAGGTCTGGTCTCCCTTGAACTCCTTTTCATTTTATACCAATCTATTTGTCACAATCAAAATTACAAAATACATTCACAGGCAAAGCCTTAGTCTAGGACAGTAGTTTGTAGCGTGCTGCTAAAATGTGCTTGTCTGGTGTTTATTCGACACCATATTAACTACTTTCGGCCCAAAATACTAATTTGTCTTCCGCTCCCACCTGACTACAAAACATCCTGACTTAGGCAGTTTTTTGTCTCCTGGCTCCAAGAAATAGAAATACATTTGTGTCGCTAATATTTGTGTTCCTGTAGCGGCCATGACACAGTAAGCCCAATGCTTTATTAAGGCAGACTACGGGTTATGAGTGACTTAACTGTTCCATATCGGGGTGGAAGAAGGCTATCTGTTATAACACAAATATACACAATACGCATAACATAGCATCACATCTAAGGAACTTGTCGTCTTAATCATCATCATCATCGTAAATGCATAATCATAATGCATAAAGGTGCAAGTACAGTGATTAAGCGCCGCAATATAGCACAGATGACTTACGTTATCACAGCTTTACAGTGATATACAAAACGAGAGTTAGCATAAATATTTATAATCATACATAGTATAATAATGAAATGGACTACAGATACTGTGTACAGAACCTGGGGGTAACACGAAAGATATTGTACAAAGAAACCTTTAACGTGTGAGTGACACGAGAGTGGGTCTGCATATCCAGCAACATCACAGTCAACGCATGCATTAAACGCATATATGTACAACACACTGGTCAGATGTAATCTGTGTCAAGTACATAAAATATACTTATCTTTGAAGATACAGACACTAGATAGCAAACAAGAACTACCAACCAGAATATTGAGTAAACAGAAAACAACTTAACCATAAATGATTCAAAATGATTCATACACGTTAAATGGTATACTGTATATTGACTTTTGTTTTGTTTACCATGAGCATATTTGTACCTACTTTGTGTATTGATTAATATTAGGGTTAAATTGACTATGTGTGTCACAATTAAAATGCCTAGCAACTAACCTTTGACTCTGACCTAACTGTGACACAGAATTGTAAATGAAACTAAAAGAAAAGAGGCAGCTGACAACTATTTGCAGCTGAAATAAATAAAGCATTCGTGCTCTACGAGACCACTATATTCTGATATAAGACAATATATGCCTTGACCTCGGGATAATGCGCATGCGCAACGTCAACGTCTAAAACGCGAGATCGCGAGATCGCGAGATCGCGAGAACGCGAGAACGCGAGAAAATGAAATGTCGCATTCTCGTGTTCCCGCGATTTCGTGTTTTTGTGGCCTTGTTTGACAAGTCGAGTTTGCGAGATTGCGAGTTTTGACAGCTTGTACAAATGTCGCATTCTCGTCTTATCGACTTTTGACAGAAACGCCTAAAAAGCCAAAAGTGCGAGAATGCGAGATCGCGAGAACGCGAGATTTGGCCAAAATCTCGCGTTCTCGCGATCTCGCAGTCTCGTGTTTTTGGTACAGAGCACGTTTCTGTCAAAAGTCGATAAGACGAGAATGCGACATTTGTACAAGCTGTCAAATATGGAATACTGTAAGGGACATTCTCGCGATCTCGCATTCTCGCGATCTCGACCTTTGGAAACAAACTTAAAATGTCAAAAGTGCGAGATGGCGACATTTGACAAATCCCGTCTTCCATGTTTTTTAGAAATTAATCAACCCCTCTGAGCTACCCGTGATCTCGGTTCAAGATGACTGTATACTAGGCAACTGGTAGAAAAGCGCGAGATTTCGAGATCGCGAGATTTGTCATGTGTCGAAGTCTCGTGTTCTCGCGTTCTCGTGTTTTTGAAAATGACTATCTAGAACAGTATGGGCAATTGGTACAAAAGCACGAGAACGCGACATTGCGAGATCGCGAGATTTGTCAAGTGTCGCAATCTCACGTTCTCGTGTTTTTGAAAATGACTATCTAGAACAGTATGGGCAATTGGTACAAAAGCACGAGAACGCGACATTGCGAGATCGCGAGATTTGTCAAGTGTCGCATTCTCGCGTTCTCGTGTTTTTGAAAATGACTATCTAGAACTTTATATGCAATTGGTACAAAAGCACGAGAACGCGAGAATGCGAGATCGCGAGATTTTTTCAAGTGTCGCAATCTCGCGTTCTCGTGTTCTAATGTTTTTGAAAACGGCTATCTAGAACTTTATATGCAATTGGTACAAAAGCACGAGAACGCGACATTGCGAGATCGCGAGATTTGTCAAGTGTCGCAATCTCGCGTTCTCGCGTTCTCGTGTCTTTGAAAATAGCTATCTAGAACTGTTTGGGCAATTGGTACAAAAGCACGAGAACGCGAGAATGAGAGATCGCGAGATTTGTCAAATGTCGCCATCTCGCACTTTTGACATTTTAAGTTTGTTTTCAAAGGTCGAGATCGCGAGAATGCGAGATCGCGAGAATGTCCCTTACAGTATTCCATACGGGAGGAATATTAAACCACGTTGTATTTTTTACTTTTTTTGTAGGCGAGCTGTTTTAGGTACCAGTATAAATTACTGTCGTACGATTCGATTCACATACATCGTGCATCTTCGATAGCGCTACGTTTGTGGAGTATTTCACCCAGCAAAGAAAGTATCATGTAATAGGGATGAATTAAGTGGTTGAATATTGTGTGCACAAATAAATAAATAATAGGCATATATTGTCTTATATCAGAATATAGTGGTCTCGTAGAGCACGAATGCTTTACGTATATTATGATGATGATGATTAAGACGACAAGTTCCTTAGATGTGATGCTATGTTATGCGTATTGTGTATATTTGTGTTATAACAGATAGCCTTCTTCCACCCCGATATGGAACAGTTAAGTCACTCATAACCCGTAGTCTGCCTTAATAAAGCATTGGGCTTACTGTGTCATGGCCGCTACAGGAACACAAATATTAGCGACACAAATGTATTTCTATTTCTTGGAGCCAGGAGACAAAAAACTGCCTAAGTCAGGATGTTTTGTAGTCAGGTGGGAGCGGAAGACAAATTAGTATTTTGGGCCGAAAGTAGTTAATATGGTGTCGAATAAACACCAGACAAGCACATTTTAGCAGCACGCTACAAACTACTGTCCTAGACTAAGGCTTTGCCTGTGAATGTATTTTGTAATTTTGATTGTGACAAATAGATTGGTATAAAATGAAAAGGAGTTCAAGGGAGACCAGACCTGAACTTGACCTGATGAAATCTCGCAATGTCGCGTTCTCGTGCTTTTGTACCAATTGCCCATACTGTTCTAGATAGTCATTTTCAAAAACACGAGAACGCGAGAACACGAGACTTCGACACATGACAAATCTCGCGATCTCGAAATCTCGCGCTTTTCTACCAGTTGCCTAGTATACAGTCATCTTGAACCGAGATCACGGGTTGCTCAGAGGGGTTGATTAATTTCTAAAAAACATGGAAGACGGGATTTGTCAAATGTCGCCATCTCGCACTTTTGACATTTTAAGTTTGTTTCCAAAGGTCGAGATCGCGAGAATGCGAGATCGCGAGAATGTCCCTTACAGTATTCCATATTTGACAGCTTGTACAAATGTCGCATTCTCGTCTTATCGACTTTTGACAGAAACGTGCTCTGTACCAAAAACACGAGACTGCGAGATCGCGAGAACGCGAGATTTTGGCCAAATCTCGCGTTCTCGCGATCTCGCATTCTCGCACTTTTGGCTTTTTAGGCGTTTCTGTCAAAAGTCGATAAGACGAGAATGCGACATTTGTACAAGCTGTCAAAACTCGCAATCTCGCAAACTCGACTTGTCAAACAAGGCCACAAAAACACGAAATCGCGGGAACACGAGAATGCGACATTTCATTTTCTCGCGTTCTCGCGTTCTCGCGATCTCGCGATCTCGCGATCTCGCGTTTTAGACGTTGACGTTGCGCATGCGCATTATCCCGAGGTCAAGGCATATATTGTCTTATATCAGAATATAGTGGTCTCGTAGAGCACGAATGCTTTATTTATTTCAGCTGCAAATAGTTGTCAGCTGCCTCTTTTCTTTTAGTTTCATTTACAATTCTGTGTCACAGTTAGGTCAGAGTCAAAGGTTAGTTGCTAGGCATTTTAATTGTGACACACATAGTCAATTTAACCCTAATATTAATCAATACACAAAGTAGGTACAAATATGCTCATGGTAAACAAAACAAAAGTCAATATACAGTATACCATTTAACGTGTATGAATCATTTTGAATCATTTATGGTTAAGTTGTTTTCTGTTTACTCAATATTCTGGTTGGTAGTTCTTGTTTGCTATCTAGTGTCTGTATCTTCAAAGATAAGTATATTTTATGTACTTGACACAGATTACATCTGACCAGTGTGTTGTACATATATGCGTTTAATGCATGCGTTGACTGTGATGTTGCTGGATATGCAGACCCACTCTCGTGTCACTCACACGTTAAAGGTTTCTTTGTACAATATCTTTCGTGTTACCCCCAGGTTCTGTACACAGTATCTGTAGTCCATTTCATTATTATACTATGTATGATTATAAATATTTATGCTAACTCTCGTTTTGTATATCACTGTAAAGCTGTGATAACGTAAGTCATCTGTGCTATATTGCGGCGCTTAATCACTGTACTTGCACCTTTATGCATTATGATTATGCATTTACGATGATGATGATGATTAAGACGACAAGTTCCTTAGATGTGATGCTATGTTATGCGTATTGTGTATATTTGTGTTATAACAGATAGCCTTCTTCCACCCCGATATGGAACAGTTAAGTCACTCATAACCCGTAGTCTGCCTTAATAAAGCATTGGGCTTACTGTGTCATGGCCGCTACAGGAACACAAATATTAGCGACACAAATGTATTTCTATTTCTTGGAGCCAGGAGACAAAAAACTGCCTAAGTCAGGATGTTTTGTAGTCAGGTGGGAGCGGAAGACAAATTAGTATTTTGGGCCGAAAGTAGTTAATATGGTGTCGAATAAACACCAGACAAGCACATTTTAGCAGCACGCTACAAACTACTGTCCTAGACTAAGGCTTTGCCTGTGAATGTATTTTGTAATTTTGATTGTGACAAATAGATTGGTATAAAATGAAAAGGAGTTCAAGGGAGACCAGACCTGAACTTGACCTGATGAAATCTATACTTGCTTCACTTAGGGCTTAAGCATTGCACAGAGGGCTAGGTAGTAGGGACAATATTGTGTTTAGGGACTGTGAGACAGACTAATGCTAGCTTTACATGAAATTACATCATGCAGAAACTCGCAGGCCAGTAATTATTTCTATAGCTGACAGTGTAGCTGCGAATAGTCGCGAATTGATGCGGCTTTAACCAATAGTTTATCACTCACTGACGTTAACCTTTTTCCAGCTTCTGCACACTTTAGTGTTTCTGCTTATAATAGACATCCATGTTCACTATTTCGTTTATTAAATTATATCGAACATGTTCAGGATTTTGAAGTACATAAGAAATTATAACAACGGGAGCGGGCTTACATAGACTACAAAGGATTTTCAAGCATTGTCATAAATTTGTTAAATGCTGCTTGGGCAGTGAAAAGCGTGAATGAAGCATGACCACAACGCTACTAACATGCGCATGCGCCTTGACCTCGGGATAATGCGCATGCGCAACGCCAACGTCTAAAACGCGAGATCGCGAGAACGCGAAAACGCGAGAAAAGGAAATGTCGCATTCTCGTGTTCTTGCGATTTCGTGTTTTTGTGGCCTTATTTGACAAGTCGAGTTTGCGAGATTGCGAGATTTGACAGCATGTACAAATGTCGTATTCTCGTGTTATCGACTTTTGACAGAAACGTGCTCTGTACCAAAAACACGAGACTGCGAGATCGCGAGAACGCGAGATTTTGGTCTCGCATTCTCGCACTTTTGGCTTTTTAGGCTTGTTTCCAAAGGTCGAGATCGCGAGAATGCGAGATCGCGAGAATGTCCCTTACAGCATTCCATATTCGGCTGTTGAGTTCATAAAACTTTCTTAACTGGGCAACGATTGTTATCAACTGAACATTTGCACAGTACTGAGAAGGAAATTTGAATGTATGCTTGATTTAGTTCATTATTTAGTTACGTATTTACATTAAAATCATTTATATCATTAGTTTAATCAGTTTCCTTGTTGACTTTGTGACAACACGGAGGTGGTCGGATGTGTTACTTATGTGCAACGGTCTGGTAAATCATTAACCGTTTCATGAGACAACACTGCCCCTGCAGGTAATTGTGCTCTTTAATGTTATCCTTATACCCATGTGCATTCTAGCTGACAACATAACGACACAAGCAGGCATCTTCGCTTGTTTTTACCTATTTTCCATGGGAGCATGACTTCTCTTTGAGAGCTGTTTACCACGAACCAGTACCTTTCTTTAGTTTTCTAGATCTAGTCTTTATGATCCACTTTCCACTGGTTCAATCCATTTCGTTTGTTTCCTAGTCTTTTATGATCTACTTTCCACTGGACCAAGGTTTTGTTTAGTTTTATAGTCTTTGTGATCTATTTTCCACTGGACCAGGGCCTTTGTAGTAGGATAGATCTGATTATAGGGAATTGTAGGAAAATTGCAAAGTAGGCGTACAACTGTATGCTCTCACTCATTAAGGTAAGACTAGTTCCTACGTTTAGCCGTCGGACGATGATCTAAATCAAAGGTTTGAAAGAGGTGTCAAACCCAACTCACTCACTCGCTCACTTATCCATTTAATTTGTCCTAACCTCAGATTGTGTTTTCTAGTGGTGATGGAGCTCTCATTTGATTTGTCCCAACCTCAGGTTTTGTTTTGCATCAGTGATGGAGTTTTCACTTCATTTGTTCTAACCTCAGATTTTGTTTTCCAGCGTTGATGGAGCTCTCACTTAATTTGATGGAGTTCTCACTTCATTTGTCCTAACCTCAATTTTGTTTTCCAGCGTTGATGGAGCTCTCACTTAATTTGTCCTGACCGCAGATTTTGTTTTCCAGCGTTGATGGAGCTAACTACACAATTGATTGGAGCCGTTTTAGTCATAATCGGACTTTTTTCAGGTGAGTGAGGTCTGGTGTGAAGTTGAAGAGAGTAACCCCCAAAAGAAGCAGTTGATTTCAATTAAAGATGATATTTGGTAGAATGAGCTTACGAAACATGCAATGAGTTCCAAACATCCATCCAGAGTAAAACAAAATCAGGGAAACAATAAACACCATGAAAGTATATATTTATAGTGTACAGAGGATCTGTTTTGAGAAGATCTCAATTGCATGAATGATGCTTATGATGTCAGTCACCGGATTGTCCAGAATCGATTGTCAACAGCAGCAGGAATATTACTCAATTTGGTGTTAAACAGTCTCGGGAAAGGTTTTGCGGTGTTCCACGGGGTGGAATAATTGTTAAACTCAGCAATATTACAGGTATCTGGAGGCGGTCTGTAAATAATCGGGTCTGAACCAGACAATCCAGTGATCGAACCTGACCATCCGATCCCGTTAATCGCCTCTTAAGACAAGCATAGTCACCTTTTACGGCAAGCATGGGTTGTTGAAGGCCCATTCTACCCCGGGACCTTCACGCGTCTATTTCTTTAGAGCGCCTGAAGATGTTACAGTGACAATGATATATAAGATCAATAAACCCACTCGGAGATGTCTCGCTCTGCAAGTGTGGTTTCGAACCCCAATCCCCCATCCTATACAAAAAAAAAAAAACAAACAAACAAACAAATAAAAGGATTATTTTTCAGGTACAACACTAGTATATATAGTGTCTGGCCTTGAGGGCGGCGTTCTCGTTGTCATCATCATCATCATCATGTACTTCTTCGTAACTATTCGACGGAAACGACGACATAGCTTTTCAGGTAACATCCCAAACTGGAGAACATGTCACTCTCATGCGTTAAACATTCTCTGTCATCATGGTTGGGTACACATTGATACACATTTACATTGATCACTGCTTGGGATTCGAACCCCGTGTGTGCCTGCAGAACACTTTAATCATTAAATTACCCCAACACCTGTGTAGCCTAAAGTAGCATGAGGGAGAAATATGAAAGACTCTGCTATTGATATGTAAAAATAGGCCGTATGATGCACGTGAAAATGTGGTCTTGTCGTAAGAGGCGACAAAGTGGATCGGGAGGTGAGACTCGCTGACTTGGTTGCCATATGTCACTGTATCCCAATTGCGTAGATCGCTGTTCATGCTGTTTTGAACACGGGTCCTGACGCCATTATCCACAGAGAACCGCCATATAGCTGGAATATTGCTGACGTTTCACTCACTGGGTGGTCTGGTATTAATTAAAGAGGACGGATACGCTGATGATTTCCAATCAAACCTTGAACAACACGACACCTTTATTCTAACATACACTAATTTGGGGAACATATCTAACCACAGGATCACCACTGAATACTCTCCGTGACCCAGAATCCTCACCAGGAAATATCTACAGCGTGGTGGAACCTTCCAGACCACCTCTGCACAAGACTAACAGTAATTCGTTCCCGATCTACAGTGAAATATCTCCGTCTGCCTCAATGAGAAATGCTCAAAGTCAGATGAATGCAAGCAGATGCTCCTCCCTCCCCACCGATGCCACAGGGTACATAGACATGACGTCTAACAACGTCACCACGTCCGTTGACGCCACCAACCAACAGGTTTATAGTGACGTCAGGCGAGAGGAAGCGCTGGTTGAAAACAGTCGCACACAAACCGTTCAAAACAGTGAGCAGGAATACCTGAATGGAGCGTTTGAGGACGAGGATTAGACTGAAACACTAGATGACTAGTCCTCTGAAACTATCTCTAGCAGTGTCAGAGCTATGTTTATCAACATAGACAGAGATTCAGAGATAATAAACAGAACGAGACAATGGTTTTCTTCATGTTTGAAAGATACTCATCACAAGGGACTCATTACATATATGTCCATGAAATAATCGTAATTATGTAACCATGTATAAATGAAGTGTTAAACTTCAGAGAAATGTCAGTCTTGTTTATTCGACATTGGGGAAATTGCAGTACCAGGTATAGGTTTGGTTGGTTTGTTGTTTAATCCAGTGATCAACATAATGAGCATCAATCTACGGAATTGAGATACGATGACATGTGTCAACAGAGTCAAATCCTGTCCACACGATCCCGCTAGTCCCCTCTCACGACAAGCATGGGTTGCCGAAGTCCAGTTCTAACTAGGATCTTCACGAGTCGCTCGTTATAGGAATAAATCGCTGGCGATCAGTTGTGAGCTGGAGGATGTATACATATCCTGTTGGTTGAGTAAAGTAGACAGGTGCCGTTGGTTGGGGAATGTAGGCAGGTGCCGTTGGTTGGGGGATGTAGACGGATGCTGTTGGTTGGGGAATGTAGACTGGTACTGTTGGTTGATGAATGTAGGCTAGTGATCATGATTGGGGAATGTAGACTGGGGCTAGACTGATGTTGTTGATTGCGGAATGTAGACTGGTCTTGTTGGTTGGGGAATGTAGTCGGGTCCTGTTGGTTGAGGAATGTACACTGGTCTTGTTGGTTGGGGAATGTAGTGGGGTCCAACAAGGCACCCTTGATTTCCTTAAGGCACTTAACCCCTAACATCCTAAATATGCTTCCACTGGTTGTCAGGTATACTGTCAAAATCTGAAAGAATATCCCTTCCATTACGCTATAAGGAAGTTAACCGTTCATTGACAACCATTAACCTTTATGCCCAAACACATGCTTATACAAAGAGTTGTGACATGAATCCTTTTACAACCAAAACACTACAATAAATCACCTGGACAAGGCGTTATTCAGTGTACTTCCTCTTTCAATCACGACTCCTTTCAACTTCCGTGATAGAACGGACCTTCAGTCATGTATACTTGTAATAAATCAGACCGTTTGACAATATAGTTTTACGCCGCATTTATCAATATTACAACATTACGACGCCGCGGTATGTGCTTTACATATTCCACGCAACTAAGGAACTGAACCCGGTGTGACGAGCAAACGCTTTAACCACCAGCCTATTGCACCACTAAGAAGCAAACAACTGGTGAGATGTTGCATAAATCCTATATTTGGTCCAAACTGTGTAGGTCAATCTTCATGATGTCAACCACCGGCTTCTATGGCACTGACTTGAATATTTACACATCTCGGTCATATAGCTGGAAGATACAAACGCCGTTTCTAAAGTAAATATGTCCTGAGTAATGGTTCTTTTCTCCTGTGTGCGATAACACAACAATGGGAAGTTCGAAACTGAATCCTTCTCAACAGCGGAACCGCGTCTATAATGAATAAGTGTTTTTATTACTATTTTCCATTGTGAAGCCAATCGTCGATACTGTTGAAATGAGTTTGAGCAGGCTCCTGAAACCCGTGCTTTTCATACTGGCCATGGATGGGAGATTTCCCCAGCACCACGTGTTTGACCGCACATAATTTACGGGTCAGGGGATGGGATGAGGACTGAGGACACCTATTGGATAGGTGGTTGATGATGAGTATAAGAGGGGTGGAGTGATGGGTGATGGGGTACGGGATGTCACCCATCTGGTTCTGGGTAGAAAGGGGGATCAGTACATGCACCAAACGTGTGGTCCTTGATGTTTGCATACAGCGTGGGAAAGGGTCGTCTTACTTTGTACTTACTTGTAGGGTGTTAAATACAGAAAGATCACTGTGATAACTTATCTGTCCAGGCTTTCTTCTAATGCCGAAGGTCCAACTTCGAATTCCAGTATGTGTTCATTTTGTAGGGACCAATAATGATGGCCCCGATGTGCTACTTACGGACTATTACTAAAAGCTGCGAACCGCTAGAAAAGCTAGATCTACCCTCCAGTTTAGTTGCTTACTCCCTCTAACAGTCCGAAAAGCGATGTAAAACTAAGTCACTCACTCATTCCCACAAGGTAGCATAACATGACACACAGCTGAACGTAGTCGTCAGTGATAAAACAAAAGGGTCTATCACAATATTTGGTGATTGTGTCCAGAAGGGGTGTAAGGTTGTAACGGTTGTGCAGGTGCGGGGTGTATGGGTGTCGGTTGGCGGAGATGTATTAGGAGAATCGTTAACTCTGCATATTGCACATGTAAATAAGTCGCCCAAGTCTATTAGGCACCTTCTGTCTCAAACACAGTTCTAACCACAAACAACCTTACCCCCCTCAGAATATAATGTCTGGTCCTAAATTGACATGATGCGTCACTACTAGCTACTTCCGGGTTTAAGGAGTCACATATAAATGACACGTGTCAAGTACTTGAAATGAGCACCAGTGTCAAGCATGCTTCACCTCAACACACTTGCTATTCACATTTCAGAAATTTCAAATCCGTGTCTATTAAAAGTCCCGAAACATTTTCCTACACGAGAAACCATAACACACCGTGTCCCAGGACTACGCACACATTGTTCACCCTCCCGGCACAAACACCAGTTGATAGTCATGGCCCTTTATCAATCACTTTGCGTTAGACAGTGTTGGGTATAACTTCCTGCCTTCACGGCTGTACATTTCATGAACGTCCGACCTACAGCGTAAGTGTGAGTTTGTTTTAACACCTTGTATATATCAGTTGTGGTGTATTTGGCAGTGTACCGTTCGCCTTGCGTAATCTGGCTGTAGAAACATGTTAACGCGTCGCGAGAGATCAGTCACTGCTGTGAAATAACTTGCTACACTACTGTGACTACCGTCGAGACACGTCTCTATCTCATGTATATCATGTACGTTCCCATGGTCTGTTGTGGGGTGATCTATCTTCATTTGTTGGCATTGTATAGCCCGTGTTTATATTGTATTGTCATCTGTAGTTAAACTGTTTTAGATTAAATTACTAGTTTAAAAATTAATCTTTGATAATCTAGATACATTAGAGTCCTTTGTTGACAGGTATTCATAATTAATCATTTATCACTATGCATAACAAGTAATTGTTCTTGCCACAAAATGGCTGAAATATCGCAGATGTGACGATAAATTTTAACTTACTCGTTTATGAATTTAGGGGAAGGCTGTCTTCAATGTACCTCTGATTGTGTGTGATTGATCCCCGGGCAGAATAGATCTCGTGTACTCTTTCGTTGAGCGGTGGGGTAGCCTAGTAGTTAAAGCGTTCTCTCGTTGTGCAGAAGATCTTGATTCAATGTATAATATATATGAAACGAGGGATGAATTAAACATTTATCAAAGGGGATCAAGTAACCGGTATGTAAGTGCAGATGTTCATGATAAGACACATCCCGTTTTGCAAGGATATAGATAGACGCACAACTGTAATGAGACTATAGTTACTGCCCTAGTTAAATCAGTGATTATATATGACTGCATTACTGCCCTAGACAAATGACTGTATATATGTGACTACATTTACTGTCCTAGTCAAGTAACTATTTATATGACAAAACTAACTGCCCTAGTCACACGACTGTATTATATAGCTGCCAATTTATACTCTTAAAAAAGTAGGGGATCTTCATTTCTTTATTTACGATTAGATATATTTATGAGATTTATCGGAGTCAATCAATGTTGATATGATATTACTGAATGTTCTGAGAGTGCACTTCCTTACAACAATAATTATTTGGAACGTAGTCGCTTTTGAAAGATGATTGGTGTATGGCATGTAATTTTCATGTATACGATTTTCATGTTTAAACAAACGGCTGGAAACAAACACTAATAAATGTGTGATGCAAGATGAGTGTCAAAATTAATGATCTAAGTGATTTCTCGACCTTCTTGAAAAAACGTCAAAATCAACAATGGGACCCCATGCACGTGTATGGGGCTACTGCGTTGTGCACGTGTATATGATGCGTTGTGTTCAGGGTTGGTAATAGAGGGAAATGGTTGTGCGTTCATAAGGTGTCTGTTCTTGAAACGTTTGTTAACGTTTATACTTCTTATCAAAATTGAAAGTTCATTATGCCCTACTTTTCAAGAGTATATATAATCTTTTTCTGTGACATAAGTACAGACATTTTTCATTTCAGACCAGATGTCTAAGACCAATGTGATCAGTGATGAAGAGCTCTTCAGATCTGGTATTTGTCTACAGCCAGTTCCTGGTGCTGACAGGTTGGTTCAAGATCAGAGATACGTAAAGTAAAGATTGTAGTTACATAAATGTGATCGGTGATCAGCATGTATGTGTATGTATGTATGTATGTATGTATGTATGTATGTATGTATGTATGTATGTGTGTGTGTGTGTGTACGTACGTACGTATGTATGTATGTATGTATGTATGTATTTGTATGTATTTGTATGTATTTGTATGTATTTGTATGTATTTGTATATTATGAATGTGGATATAGATCATACATATCACGTATATGGTGACGTGTGGTCCTGTGTATAAAGCTCATCCCACAAGTTGAGCAACGATGGTCGCGGAGAATCTTTGGATGCATGATCGTGTGTGCAAGCTTGACTCCTGAGAGTCTCTAGAACTTTGACCCTGCCCCACAACGAAGCACCTATGATACAAGTGGTCTCATTTTAGGAAAGTGGGTTTCTTTAAAAGTTGCTTCTGTTCACTCAGCAGAAAATGGGTACCCGGTTAAATAAGCCGTGGGATTATTGACCCTCTAGCACCTAACAGGCGTCTTGGGTTAATGGTGTTATGACCAAATTAGGTCCTCTGAGCAGGACATCTAACCTGTATAGGGTTATAATTGTTCTAATTATTATTATTCAAAATTGGAAGAAGGAGAGGGGTTCAGCAAAATTATCACATAAAATACAACATAAAATAGCCCCCTGAAAATATAAATGATATTTACAAACGCTAGTTAGCCCCCATATGTATTTTTGTTGTTGCCATGTTATATGCTAAGAACAGTGTCCGGAATGTGTAAACGCACATATATATGTAGATATGATGACATTCTATAACAACATTAACCCATCAAAACATCTTTCCTTTCAGTTTCAGGTTTACCTGCATACGGCCGAGGGAGTGACGTGACATCTGGTGAGTTACGCTTACACAAACGGACTAACTGTAATCATTAACATACAACGTGACATTCGGCTTACAAATGTGTGTCGCTGGCCAATCTGGGTATTAATAATAGCAACAGCGGAAGTAGTAGTAGTAGTAGTAGTAGTAGTAGTAATAGGAGGAGGAGGGGGAGAAGGAGGAGGGGGAGGAGGGGGAGGAGGAACAGCAGCAGTAGTAGTAGTTGTTGTAGTTGTCCTAGTCGTACTATGTTATTCACCAAATACCCAGCAAATACCAAACAAAATGTAAACTTAGTCACATCCTGTGTATCGGCTTGTTGGTTTGTCAGTTAGCCCTAAACACCACACTCAGCAATATTGCAGCTATAAGGAGGCGATCTGTAAATAATCGGATCTGGACCAGACAATCCAGTGGTCAACCTCATGAGCATCTATGTAAGTAATTGGGACATGTGTCAGCCATGTCAACCAAGACTCTCCGATCCGGTTAGTCGCCTCTCACGACAAGCATGGCTTACAAGACGAGTACTAACCTGGATCTTCACGGGTAACATCCTGTGTATTAAAGCGTAAATACCCCTTTAAATGTTACAGAAAGCTTTGCCTCTCACCAGTCCAAGTTAATCCAGACCGTGACATTGAGTATCATTGCCCTGACAGTCATCATTGTCCCCCTGGTGCTGTGTGCCAAAGGCAGGAAAAAAGAAGCGAATGATGGTAAGTACAAATACAACAATGAATGAATGAATACTTGCCCGGATAGTAGTGAGCAACGCCCCCTTTTGGATTGCTTAATCTCCTCAATGCTGAGGCAGGCACTGCAAACAAATCGCGTAGTAAACTAGCGTCCAAAAGAAACGCCACCAAATATTTTTCTGGTCTAAAACAAAATATGGTAACGTTAAGTGTTTTATTGTAAATCTCAATCATTCAGTAACAGTACATAATGGATAACAAGAAGAAAAACGAAGTAGAGCGTGATCTTTTATCACATGAAGGACTCTGCGGTGCATTATCCAGTGTTCGATCACCAATGCAGAAACGATTGGGAACTTTTACAACTTTCTGGGCAGCACATTTTGTTCAATACCGTGTGTTACCATCTCTAGCAGTGATGCTGGCCCGAAATTGACGTCGACCTGATCTTCTTGATTAGGTATTCGACACCTTTCCTTTAGCAGAGCAGCTTCCAAAGCGTTCCTCGTCAATGACTGATTTGGTGGTTTCCGAATACGACGTCCTCGTTATTCCCAAAGGTGCTCAAATGGGGACAGATCTTGAAGAGCTTGCCAAAGAAAAGGCACCAATATTCACTCTTCGCCAGTTTCGCTGCTGCCAGTGTGGCACAATCCTGGTCCATCTCAGCCTGGCGCGTCGATCTTGGCTCGTCAACGTCATGCACTTGAATGGTCGATTGGCACAGGGACCATGAATGCGGAGTCGTCAGGCCACAGACTGACTGGATGTCCAATGCTGTTGACGCTTGATGACGTCACAGTGACGTATCGGTTCCTCAAGTGAGATACCCGTAAATACCGGTGTCCTTGCTGGGTAGTGACCTTCGGTCTACCACTCTTTGGTCTGTCTGCAGTACTACCAGTCTGTCGTATGACAAGTCTTCCGATGGTGGATTACCAGCATCCCATGGTCCTAGCCACTTGCGCTTGTGCCTGTTCCATCTGTAACATACCGGTGTAACATACTGGTGTTAAACAAGGCATGGTCCTTGTTTTCAATCGATTAAAATGATGAAAGAGAATAAACTTGCTGTAAGCATTTATTGTGGTTCAAGGTACGAAATATCCACAAGTGTTGTACTATTGTTTTGATCATGTGTTAAAGGTAAAGGGGGACTTTCTGTACTATTGTTTTGATCATGTTTGAAGCACAAGAGGTCTGTGTTGTACTGTTGGTTTGATCATGTGTTGGGCATAACACGACTCTGCTGTACTATTGTTTTGGTCATGTTTTGCGCATAACACGAATGTGCTGTACTATTGTTTGGTCATATATTAGTGTTTTGATCATGTTTAAATGGTACAACTGGTGAACGTTGTACCTCTGATTTGGTTATGTTACAGGGGTACAGGACGTCTATGCAGTTCCGAACAAAAAAGCAAAGAAAAAATCCAAATGTAAGTGTATATTTCCTAACACCAACAAAGAGCAAAGTCACAAGTTTCTAGGGAATTTATTATACTCCAATCAGCTTTGATACATATGTGCTAAATGCCGAACCTGACATGTATGTATCTCAACCCTGTCCTAATTCGAGGATTTAGTATCAGAAAACCTCATATTCGAAGATAGTTTGATTCGATTTCATTAATTTTATTTCACGTGATTTAAGCGGATTTGATATGACTTCTTACGGTTTATTTGAATTTGATATGACTTCACATGATTTAATGGGAATTTATATGACTTTATATGATTTGTTATCTTACCTCACACATAAATGTCCTTTTCTGATTGGCTGAGCGTTCTTCTATTATTTTAAATTACCCCGCTCACAAGCGACGTAAATTGCGATGTACCCCGCTGCCAATAGCAACTCATACAGTACTTCGCGCTTCGTTATCTCAAATAACATTGAAACACGCATGATTCACGGAAATTACCGATGTTTTCCGAATGCAAATCGATGGACAGGAGATAACTCTGAATGTGTTTTTCTTGTGTCGTCCGCAATATCTAGCGATGCCTACGAAAGCATCTGACTCGCATTCCAATAAATACATTTTGACAAAACGTTGAAATGTGAATATTAAGAGGGTTACACAGCGGCGACTTTACTAAGACAATTTGATTCACACAGGTTGGCTGAAGTGCACTATCCGAAGTGCATAATTCAAACACTTCAAACTTAACCTTGAGGTGTTTACTAAGATAATATGTTGTTCACTGGTCCCTCGGGGACCATGGGTTGATGTATCCTCGATGTTTGTTTATGTTCGGGCTCAGGGAACATAAACAAACATGGATGATTCAACCCGCACCACCCTCCTATAACATTACTTGATGTGACTTCCCTGCATTTAATTGGAATCGATATTACTTCGTTTGGTTTAATTGGATTGGGTATGGCTTCACATGGTTTAATTGGATTTATTATGACTTTTCTTGGTTTAACTGGGTTTGATCTGACGTTTATTTGATCTGCATTTCACTGATTTCAAATTGACTATTTATTACGGTTTCATAGACCTTTGTGAGTGATCATGGGTTTAGAAATATCCAAACAGCATCTAGTCGAGGGACTCGTATAAAACGAGAAAAGGATTAACAGATTATTTGGATTCGAACACGACCCACTAGATTCATCAGACGTAATGAGTTCTGTGTAAATGTAGGACACGGCGAGTTCGTATGTGAGCCTCATATACATTGTTCATTCCAGGTGACGAAAAAGCAGAGGTCAAGGTTAAGAAGTAAGTAGATGTCAAGCATGAAAGGGTGTGTAGGTGAAAACATGTATATATGTGTGGCAGTGCATGATATGTGACAGTCACTATGTATGTGGTGAATATATATTTGGCAATCAGTGTATACCTGACAGGCTGTATGTCACAAGGGTATATCTGAGCGTCAGTTTATTTGTGATTGTGAGGGTATATATGACTGTATCCGGCGATCATTGTTTATGTATCAAGTTGTATATTTAGCAGTTAATGTGTACGTGGCAGAAGAAGCGTTAAGGCACCAGAGTGAATGTATGTGACAGACATCGTGTTTGCGACAGTGTTCATCCGGTGTCGTACCGGGATGGCTAAAATATATTTTTCAGTCCCGTGAAGGCTCAAATGTAAATTTCGGTTTTCCCAGGGGAGCTTATTGACGGAGTACCGCCGAAGCAAAAGATGCGGTGTTAGGAAGCATAAACCATGTCAATCGTAGATTTCTTTTCAAAACATTATTATAATCCTTTTCGCTTGTTCTGAACTTTATATAAGTGGCTTCTCCGCTTGTTTTGAAAAACATTGGAGGAAGCTTCATGAGTAAGGACATTGTCATAATCTTCTTCGCATTTTAAATGTATTTAATTAGAAATAATAAAAAAAAACATGTTGCAATGCAACTGGCGAGAGCCTATTCAGGAAAATGCCTTACATGAACTTTGATTCCCGACTCCAAACCCTGATGGACAATATTGTAAACAGCATCATCGGGGACATCGCCTACACAGACCACGTGTCCGAACTTCTTAAACTTTTAAATTCAAAGACAGTGAATGTGATACCACGGATAATGACGACGTGTAAAGACTTTATATATATTTTCATATGAATCACTGAAATGTTTATTTACGTCTCATTTGTGTACATAAAATCGTTCGGGTTTTTTTTGTTTTTGTTTTTTTATTTAAAACAAATAAGTATATATAATGTCTTTACTTGCCATTTTTATGTGTGCTCAAATTACAGAGCGTCCGTGTTAATCCTGATTTCTTTGTAATTTGTCAGAGTCTCAGAGTGCACTGTGTTCATTCAGCCATAACACTGCATTGGAAGTACCGCGAAGGCGACGCTCATTGAACTGAGAAGCGTCACGATTTTAGCCTTCCCGATCACGAACCGACAGTCATCGTACTGACACTGTTTATCCGACAGTCAGCGTATGTGACAGTGTTTATCTGTCAGCGTGCATTTGCGGCTGCGTTTATCCATCAGTACAGCATTTATCTGTATGTGAAAACCAATGAAAACCAATGAAAGCCAATATTGAAGGTTCCAAAGATATTAGTCTCTTGCGATACTCTGCTTATGACGTGTTTCAAGTTGAAATACGTCTATGTGTCCATGACCTAATCTTGGGTTATACTGACCATTGTCTGTTATGTTTCAGGGCAGGAGATGATGGTAAGACGTAGGGTAAAACCGCAATGTCGTATTCTAACCATCCGTTCTTAAAGAGTAATTGCCGTGGATGTTGAAGCGATTTCAAAGTGAGTAGAAACCCATTGAAACAAAGTCTTTTTCCACTGTGATCACAAATGTTCAGTGCTGACAAACAAATGAACGTAATGCAAGGAACATTGGAGTAATGATCACAAGATCATGTCTCCACAAAGGCCCTCAGCTCACACACCTAAACATTTAAATATTATTCAACCCAAACATGCACAATAGAAGACTCTAAATGGAACAGTAAATTATAATATGTTCCGATACTATGCTCTCTTAACTAATCGATTTACCCAACGCGATTGGTTACCTTTTCACCGAAAATATCACATCACTTTTCACTGAAAATAATAAAGAAGTCAATCACCCATAAAGACTTGTCATTTCTGTGGCATGTCTAGTGATGCAGGTGAACGCTCTGTATACCGAATACAAGGAAAGTAAACAAGTATCCAGAAAGGGTCAGAAACCAAAGAAAAAGAAACAAAAGAAGACAGAAGGTAAGGTATATTTCAGTGTCATTAAGTTTCATCATAACTTTTTTTCACGTTTTTAACAGAGTCTGGTTTACGAACTGACCATACGAAGGGGAGTTGATGGGCTGTAATACGAAAGCCTTTAGTATTTGTGTGAGGACGTCTCTTTCGATTTTGTGTCAGCTCCCAGAATTATTTTGTTAAGAATATTCAGGAAAACCATCACTTAACCCTTCTCGTTTTATCCCATGGCCGAGAATGCTTCCGCTTCTATATCATAGGAACGAATGAGAGCTTTAAGCTGAATTTATACACATGTATATCCCTCAGGTTCTGTGAATACTTTTCCCAAACACGTTTTCATCACGTAATTACTAATTAATGTTTTCGGTCATTATTAATTGTTACCCGCGTTATGTACATACATCGGCCCGACAGGCCCGGTACATTGGTAAAGGTCGTGTGTTCTACATCCAAACAGTCGAGATACCTAGTTGACTGTAAGTTCCTGTTACATGAAAATCTTCTCCACTTGTAAGAAGAAGAATAACTCTCTGAAATTAAACCATCTTATTTTTTAGGCACGACTCATAAATCCTCTAAACCTTTGAATTTTTATTTTATAAAATGACGAATACTTCAGCTTGGATGATAATGATGATGACTGTCAGTAACGTAAGACCTTAGAATAATTATTATATTTTAGTAGCAAGTAAACCCAAAGGCTCTTTGCCCTTGCGTGTTGGGCCCATATACGTAGAAATAGTAAGATTCAGAGGCATACAAGGTAAGGGTTAAGTTTGAGGGTCCACACTATTCCAGTGTGTACATTACATAAAAAATAATGTTACCGAGACTTTTGTACACATCAAAGTCCATCCACTGTTATAACTACTGATGCTTGTGGCACACGTGACCTCATTTTAGGCAAGGGAGTTGTTCATGAAGTGCCTGTCTTCACTCAGCAGGTGGAATAGGTCACTGTTAACAGACAGCTTGGGTTATCCCAAGTAATAATGCGTTAGTGCTGTGAGCATACACAAAAGAAAGTATTATTATTATTCAATAACTGGGACGAAAGGGTAACTTTGTGTTCGTTCGTCACACTGAAGACCAAGGGTCGACTACACATAATGGTACAATGTGGGAAGCCCATTTCTGGTGCACCCCTCCCTGATATTGCCCTAATATTGGTAAAGGCGGCGGGGAATCAGGCCCGGGCCTTCGGCTTGACGAGCAAACGCTTTAATCACTAGGGTACCACACCGCCCCGTGACAAAAATGAATATTCGGATCTACAAGGGTTTAATATTTCAAATTAACTTCCATTTAAGCTGTGTACGAAAACGTCGAACAGAATACTGGCAATACTACCGGAGGAATACAAGACGTATATGCAAAACCGAACAAGAAAGCAAAGAAAAACCCAAAACGTAAGTTATACTCTTTTCATGTATGAAAACCAGAAGTTGGTAGTGAGTGTCACAGGTATCACGATACCCAGTTCTGCTATCTGATAAGAATCCAGCCTCGATCTCCTTGATAAACCCAATCATAGCAAATGGTTATGATTTCAAATACAAATTTGGTTATGTTGCTGTGTATTTCACAGGAAAACAGGCAGGCCTATGATAAACATTGTATTTAGGAGGCATGCCAGAAACCGACCATAACCGTTGTATAAGATGGCATGAGTCTCAAGCCTGCATCACTGTTTTGTCTCACAACTAGATACACCAAGACATACCCTTGAATACTAATTTAAGGTGACTTACTCATCACCACCTGCAGGGCGTTGAATGCAAACACGTTAGCGTCATCGTTGGTTTCTGTAATCTTGCAATCAAACTGCTCAATTTCCGATTATACGACTGCGAAGAATATGGATGGACTGATTCCAGATGACACTGTTTGTACAATACTTTGTGTTACACCAATACTCCTAAAACTGCAATACTAAAGAACATGCTTAAACGTACATGCTTTTACTCCTTGGCTTTCTTTTGCGGAAAAGCAGAGGAACGCTTGGTAGTTGAATTGTTAAGTTTATATCTTTGCAGGTTTGGATGGCATTTGAGACGTCCTCTGAGAACATAGTTGGTATTGTCAAAGATAAAGATTAGAATTCTCCATTTGTTCTTCTGTACCCTATTAATTAACACCATTGAACTTCAGGAAAACAAGAACATCGGACTGAGCAGACATATGAAAACGTGGACATCGGAAAATGACCAAATGAGTGTTCTGTGTGCGACACGAGCTTGGAATTTGCACGGATATGATCATCTTGTCACAAACCTTTGCTTTTGGCTTCATACACACATCGACTACGTCAGTGAATCAAGTCTTTAATAGACAGTATCATAGTATTTGTGCCTTATACACGAACCAGTATTCGGAGATATGGATGATGACATATTACCTCTTGGACTGTGCTACAGTTCTGTTTTACAAGTCAACCCTGCTTAATACAGATATCACCATATCACCACGAAAGAAGAGGCTCAAGGGATCAGGTGATCAGGCTTGGTGCTCAAATGTCATAGCCTCCCAACTGCACAGATCAATGTTCATGATGTTGGTCACTGGACATTTTGGTCCAGGCTCGATTATTTACAGACCACCGCCATATAGCTAGAATATTGCTGACTGAGGCGTTAAACAGCAATTCGTAAAATATGAAAGTAAGTGTTATCTGAAGTATGTATTGATAATGTCCCCACGTATGTGACATTTCGAGTAAAACATTTAGACTACCAGATGTGTTTCCTGTCTACCTGATCTGTAGCTTTATGCTTTTGAATTGAATTATGTATTTGACACACATGATAATCTGGCCGAGAGGTGTAACACAAGGTGCACGTTTATCAGTTATCTAATATCATTTAAAAACCATCGAACGGCCAGTTCAGTTTCACTGCTGTATTCAATTGCAGGGAAAAAAGGAAGATATTTCCTTCCTCATATATTTCCTATTTAGATGTATGCAAAAATATTCAGAGGCACAAAATACTGCTTCTCTTGTTGTTTTACATTTAACCTTTGAGTTATATTCGGGGTGGTTCCACAATCAAATAGCGACAAGACGTTTAAATGAATGAGAGAGTGAATATGATTTTACGCCGCTTTCACCAATATTCCAGCAATATGACGGCTGGTGACACCCAAAAATGGCCTCACATATTGCCTCCCGGATCTTCAGAGTGAAGAGCCAACGCTTTGGTCTACCCGACTGCCCGAAAAGCGAGTGAGTGAGTGAGTGACTTGAGATTAACATTTCTTTGGACTTTGGACTCCAGGGGAAAGCCATCCGTGATATAGATAGGCCTGCTGTAGCGTATTGCTTGATGCAATCTACGAGCTAGGATATGCACATGGGAACACTATCACGCGAGACTCGAACCCTCAATCACATTTTTTCTAGTTGGTCATTGAACGCAGCTCTGTACAGCAAATTGGACGTGTGAACCACAAGGCCTCCTGGACATGGTGGGCGAGCTGTCTAAGGCGCCAGTGATCTAGTGAACTTGTAGTGCCGGGATCGAACTCACACGTGGTAGGGTGTAAAATGAGAACCGCAATAACCTGGTGCACCTTGTGGCTGCACGAGTTGTATGTATCAAGGGAGTTTAGATTAACAATACGATGTGCCCTTGAGATTGAGGTCCTATGATCGAGGGTAAAAACGAGGCCTCAGGAGTTATTTATTATTATATGCTAGACAAGCAGAGCTAATTTTCACACTGTACCCGCCACTGACAAAACAGACGTTTCAAGCAAGTTACTCTTTTGAATTATGCCACACTTTACTTTTACAGATGAAGTATGCATTTGTATTGGCCTTGCACTTGTTTTTGATTGGGTTAAAGGATACGCATAAATTTAGCGAAAGCCTGGCCTCATCGAGATTTGATAGTGATTCATAAACACATGTCTCTGTTGAGAAGCACATGTCTCAAATGATTGTCTAAACCACTCCAGGCAAATGTTATTCACAGTCACAGTAAGGAGACTTAACACTTTGCATAGACACTGTAGTCAGGTAACTCGCTGTCAAGACAATGCAAGAAAGGCTGCCGATGACGATATTTCACACTCTGTCAAGACAATCGAAGCATTACTCTTTGTCAACACACTGTAGTCCGGCGTGACTTTTTGCCAAAACTCTTTGTAAGGTCAAGTAATCCAGGAAGGTGAATGCCGGCGAAGACACTACAAACTCTGTCAAGACACTGTGAGTCTACCCAAACATCTGGAATCCCTCTTAGTATACGTGAATGTATACTGCTCCATTTGGGTCCAATGTGTGAAGTCTGTTTCTTGTGTCCCCAGCCGTGAGATTGCCGGACCTCGTTCCTCAAAGCGGTCGTAGAGCTACGACAGTCGTAAGTCTATGTTAAAGTATGGGAGTTACGATCAACTTACCGCTACGATTGCGTTGAGGAACAGGGCCCAAGACTAGGCTGAGACGTAAAGCCTTAGTCGCTCATTTATTATGTGACAACATAACGAGTCAGAAGTTATGTCGTAACTACGACGTGAAGGAACCGAAAGTACATGACAGCTACATTGCTGTGCAAATCGTTATGCATATGTAACATCGTAATTACGACTTAACAGATTTCCTCGGGAATTACATGGAGGTCCACCATTAAATACTCGGGAGGAATACGAAACTTGAGAAGTCTTATGCTTGTTTTGTATCTGGTCTAAAGTACTGTTCTGTTCGAAACACTGGATAGTTGGTTTGTAGTTTGACGCAGTAGTCAGGAATATTCCAGCTATAAGGCAGCGCTTGTAAATCGAACTTGTACCGGATAATCAATATCATGAGCATATATCTACGCAGTTGGGTTACGATGACATGTGCCAACCACGTCAGCTAGTCTGACCACCCGATCCTATTAGCCGCGTCCAAAGACAAGCATGAGTTGGTGAAGACCAGTTCTATCCTGGATCTTCACGGGTGTCTTGCTTGAAAGAAGAAGCAGGAGGCATATTTTATGCGAACAATTGACAGAGACGAAACTAAAATATAATGTGTTTATAGTATTGTCCGGGACACATTTAAACCAGTGTTAGAAATAGATTAATTTATTAGTGGTGCTAATGATCCAAAAATGTCATTAGCCCTTCAGACACCATATTGGTCCGAATAATACAAGATAATGTACAGACAATACGTTCTGTCATCTGTTTATCTATGAGCCATGGCATCTTTACTGTATCGCATATTCGTTTTAGTTTGGCATGGAAACCATTTGATAACATCCATGCATGAATAAATGGAAGGCGATGCTTTCTGTTTGGAATTTTTTGTCGGTTAACATAAGATAGAAACTTTTCCATTCTGAGTATCTACCGACTTCTCTCAAACAATCTATAACTGATGGTAATAATTGAATGATTTCTGCTATATCATTCTCAATATCTTGGGCAACATCCATTTCATAAGTTCGAGTTCGCTATCTACTCATCCGAAAGCTTTGGTGTCTTTGTCCATCACTAATTTCTTTACCATTAAAGACCGTATTTATCTGTGATTCTGTACCGCCACTAGTACATGTTTCGGTCCGCTCCCGGATTCATCTGAGAGCGTCTCACTTTCACATGCACAGCGCATGATGTGCATATTATCGGGTGAAGGAACTACTTTTGTCCGTTGTTTCGAATTTATATAGGACCAACTTGGAGACTTTTGGTCACATATGTTTCTGCCCGCTCCCGGATTCATCTGAGAGCGTCTCACTTTCACATGCACAGCGCATGATGTGCTTATTATCGGGTGAAGGAACTACCTTTGTCCGTTGTTTCGAATTTATATAGGACCAACTTGGAGACTTTTGGTCACATATTGCAATTTGCCCGTCAATGGCGACAAACACGCAACTCAAATTTTCACTTCATTTTCTGGATGGGTGTTACGAAAATGGATAATGTCGTCAATTAGGTGACTTTTTTTACATCAAAGTCGAGACACATGTACTTCATGGGGCTATAAGACCAAAAAGGGCAAATTGTGTCAAAAAAATCAATGCTAGCAAACCCTATCAAGCAAAACAATTTGCCACTTGCAAACGTGTGTCTCCACGTGTAGCAAGCCGTAGCCTCTCAAATAGGAAATTCGCCTGTAACTTCACTAATTGAGTGAAATTATCCACATCCCTTTACACACATACGGAATAGTTACCACCTCGAATCCCCACTGGTTTGTAAAATGTCTGTTGCTTTGACAATTAAAATCACACATTATTTCCATTTGATGTCAAAACATGCCAAATAACATCGAAATTTTACACTCTTCTTATAACGTTTGGTGCGAGTTTCAGATCAAGTTATTACCTAATTATTAATCTATCAAAATACGATAAATCTGACAAAAAATGCATATAATTTGACTTTACTTACACTTTGTGCGTGTAAGGACACATGGTAAAAAGTAGTTTCATCCGTAGCGAGCCTTTGCTCTGTCCTTACCAAGCCGTAACGGCCACTAGCAAACATCTTTTCGCTGGTGCGTATTATAGGGTGTGACCTATCTATGTGCCAAGTTTGGTGAAGAAATATTGAACGGTTTTAAAGATCTGCCACTGTATAGACAAATGTGAACAGACGGAGTACATTTTGGTACCCTCCAAAAACGCGTTATCTTCATATTACATTATCATGAGGACTTCAGTCATCATCAGGGGAAGAATCTTTAACATAATAATTGTCTGCATCTGAGATCATTATCATAACCGCTGTCATTTCTGCGGTTTCACGCAAACAATATTTTAATAAGTGCCTTAAAACAGTAAAACGTATTTAAAAAATCAATCTTGAAATGATTCACGATTGTAATGAATATTTCACGCGAAAAGGTCAGTCTCTGGCTCTTCAGAACACACCAATGACGTTACTGCTTTCGATTTAAATCCTTGTAATAACGTGCATTTACTATTTGTTTATTTTTTTAGGGCGATGTTGTCGCTAAAATCAGCAGCCAGGATTCAGGAAACATAAGCAGCTCCTAAATTATCACTATCAATGCGGACCAGCTTCGGTAACTTTTGACAGGGCCGCGCAAAGGTCAACTAGCATTTTGCTAGCGGGTAAGCAGTTATGATTACACGATGCCATTTAGAAAGTGGTCAAATGCAACATATGTCATTTTTTGGATTTCACTTTCTCTGTAAAGTACAAATTCTAGTACTTTTGTGGGGGGGGGGGGTTGAGTCCCATCCGGGATTCGAACCGGAAGTGGAAGTCGCGGTGGCTGAGCGGGTTAGGCGGCTGACTTTGTGTGCTGGCGATTAGGTGCCTGACTCTGAGGGTGCGGGTTCGAATCCCGGATGAGCCTCAACCCAAAAGAAGTACTAGAATATGTACTTTACTGAGAAAGTAAAATCCCAAATATGACATATGTTTCGGGTAAGCAGTTGTTTCGACAACCGATTTGAACAACACTGATCGTTATACAACTTCGGAAACGCGCGATTACCATGACAACTACGTATACCAGGAAGCCCATTCTTCAATAACACTATAACCGTCAAATTTCAATACATTAAATCTGCTTCAATAGGTCAGCTGAATCAAAATGAGCTTAATTTCCTTGTGTCCAGATACTGGGCGATTCAACGTGACACATTCATATTGTTCATTGTATTGGTTTTCGTGTTTTCACTTTCCTTGTGCATGCGATCAGTGCTGTCAACAAAACCTGATTTCGGAATGAGGAAAATCGACTCCATATATCAACAAAACGATAGACAAATCTAGCCTCTGTGCTAATACACACGTTTGTAACTGCCCATGGCTTACCTTGTGTTTAGCTGTTCCATTTTATGGTGAGTATGAATTGTCCGTTTTGAACACCGTTTTGGCCCTACTGATTACTGATGCGTGTTGCCTGCGTCACAAGATTCTGGTGTTAGAGGTTTTGCTGGTTTCACTAATTTAAGGAACTTAAATTTAAGGAATGTTTGTGATGTTTGAGGTATTTCTGGCTTTACAGGTATTGGAGAGATCAGATGTGTCTGAAATTTCAGACGCTTGTTTGTTTTGTTTATTGTTTAACACCGCACTCAGCAATGTTCCAGCCATATGGTGGCGGCCTGTAAATAATCGAGTCTGGACCAGACAATCCAGTGATCAAAAGCATGAGCGCAGTTGGGACACGATGTCATGTGTCAGCCAGGTCAGACTAACCGATCGTATTAGTCGTCCGTTACTAGAAGCATGAGTTGCCGAAGATCAATACTAACCCGGATCTTCACTGGTAGGAGATACAACTAGACCCTGCACAGTTATGTTCTGGTCGTTATAAGTGTACTTTACTCTCAGTCAGGGAAACAGTTTGTGACGTCTTATTCTTCTTGTGAATTTACTGTGTTTTTAGTTATGGTGGATTTTTCCTTAAGTTATCTTTCCTTAAGTTATCAACGCGAAGAAATATTCAACTGAACGTTCCTCGGTTATATTTGGTCATTTTGTGTGATTGTGAAATCGATTCATTATATTTCAAATGCATTGTTGCCTTCAATAAAAATACTTAAGTAACAATTGACTCCAATTTTTCGTAGATCCAACCTCAACTCAAGAAAAACAAAAACTATGCAATTAGAAACAGCATGAATAGGAAACCTTCAGATGCTTATATGATCTGTAAATGGTGAATGTAAACAATAATCTCTCTGGTTCACGGTAATGAATATAATGAACCAACCTTCGTTCAGTAAAACTACGTAGACAGAATTGCCAAAAGTGAGACGGGAAGTGATATATCACTTGATTACCCAATCATGGCTAATTGTCGGCCAGTATGTATACATATTTTTCCGTGTATAAAACACTGCCTTTCAAGAGAATGAAATACACTCATGCAGTTTCAGTTGAACTTGAACACACTTGCATACATTGGAACATTGTCTATACCCACCATACCGCTAAGTACATATTCTCCTTGTAACAACTCTTTGAATCAGCTGCTTGATAACGGTGTTAGTACCTACAACGAAACGTCTCACTCATTGAAATAAAGAAGTTGCCTATCCATGGAACTTGGTTTTCTGTACCTATACAACTTCTGAAATGCCTCTTTCGGATATATTTTCAATATTTGTGACTTCAGAATCATATTTCAGAGATGGAAGGGAGTCACTATGAAAGACTGCACGTACTAAATCAAAAACGTTCCACTTTTGTGTATACACCCATTAAGCAACGCTTTATCTTATGTGTACATTCTGTTTTTGAAAATACAAAAAATAACTAGAATAAGTTCGTAAAACAATTATGCGTGAAAACAACAGACGGAAATATATTGAGGTAATTAGCAGTTGTATTCTAAAATGAGGTAGTTGTTGAGTTGGGCTTTACGTCACATAGGGAGTATTCCAGCCATGTAGTAACGAGCCAAGTCTGATCTTATACACATTTTAATTTTAGTGTCCAAAAGAGTTTAAGGTTTGAAAACATATATACTCTTTAAAAAAAACGGAATATGTCATAGCACCAATATTAAAATGAACTAAGTTCATCAATCAATCGGTATCAATTTGACAACGTAAAGAGCGGCAACGCATACTCAAATGTGTTATAATGCAAGAGCGGTTATTATTGTAGTAAAGCCAGAGGCGCTAGTGTAGCATCAGCTTGTAATGTTGTGTATTATTCACAGGAAGTACACTATCTTGTACGTATCTCTTCGGCTATGTAAAGAACAAAAACATTATGTGTCATTTACGTGGTGTAAAGCATTTTTAGCTATTGTGCGTGTCGATAGATAGATAGATAGATAGACAGATAGATAGATAGATAGATAGATAGATAGATAGATAGATAGATGCGTCCCCCAACTACATGTTTCTAAGTTGTGAGGACTATTCTCATGGTGATGGGCTTTCACCCAAAGGGTTAACGCCTATGATCTTCGTCGCGGTGCCAACGTGGGGGTGAGACACTGTAACACAAGTGAAATATTCATCCTAGCACAGTAAAACCTAACTCACCCACCCAATCTAGACTGTCCTGCTACTCTGTCTCACAATCCGTGAACCACATTATTTCCCCAGCATTCCTTTCAGTACTAAAACTCTAAAAAAGCAAGTGTAGATTTTTGCTGGTTGAGTTTCCTATCACACGATTACACGATGCCATTTAGAAAGTGGTCAAATGTAACATATGTCATATTTGTTATTACAGCCGATTATTCCCGGATGAGTCTCAACCAAATAGTAACAGAATTTGTACTTTACTGAGTAAGTGTAATCCCAAATATGGAATATGTTACATTTGACCACCTTTTAAATGGTATTGTGTAATCGTAGCTTTCGGTCGTTTGAGCCGTGCCAATTATCAGAGGGGTACATAAATATCCGACTGCCAAGTGTCAGACTTCCATCGCGGAAGACGGATCTTCAGTCGCGGTTGCTGAGCAGGTTAGGCGGGTTAGGCTGACTTTGTGTGCTGGCGATTAGTTCCTGACTCTGAGAGTGCGAGTTCGAATCAACCCCAAAAAGTACTAGAATTTGTATTTTGTACTAATTTGTACTAAGAAAGTGTATCCCAATATGACATGTTCCAATCACACTTTATTTCAAGTTGTCAATTTTTTGTCACTATCAAAGGTATATACATTTGGTAGGAATTATATAGAAAGAACCATAAAACTATGGTCAAGATTCTTCAAACAAGGGTGTTTACTTCCAGGTTCTGAAATTAAAGATCGATACAAAGTATCAATTTGCACTTACTATAACAAACTGTTATAATGAAATTTCACCCCATCAATCAGTTCACAATACCTGACATTGTCATGAAATGACTACTCCCTAGGTACACGCATCTTTGACAAAGTCTTTCAAACCTCCTGATCTAATCATCTAATATCATTAAGCCTTAGTCTACCATACTACATATACACTAAACGTCAAAAGAAACGTCACCCTCCCTCCCTAATGACGGAGGTACCTATCTTCAGCTGGCACTGTAATGCGTGGACGTCCAGTTCTTGGTCTGTCAACGGTGACCTCGGACGTCAGTAGCTCTGAATAAGTCTCATAACCCTGATACGGTAGCATTCAAGGCGTTTTCAACAGCATTGTATGTCACCCCCATCGGGACCATCTCAACGACCCATTCTCTCACTTTAGCTATTACACGTGGCATATTTCTCGTAAATCATGTCATGCATTCTAGTCTCTCTTTATACCCTCTAGAGTCAGTCTGCACCTTAAATGGATGGAAACACTGCCTGAATATTGATACGTTTTGATGACCGATATTGCTATGTGTTTAGATGTTCCGAATCACTTTTTCACAATATCAAAGTCACGTTTGACTTGTTTTCATTCATGCAAATCAGCAGAAAATGTGTTACAAGACTGATATCATAGAAATGATTCTCTTACAATTTTGTACCCGCTACAACAGTTGTTTCTTGTTTTAATAGTTGAAAAATGATGACTTTAAGTGGTTCATCTTTGTCTCAAAGCTTAATAGTATTTCAACCTTTCTTTCGGATAGCTAAATCACTCTTATTGTGTATTTCGGCATGGTCGAAAATAGGACAATTTAATTCCCCTGAAAAAGGTGCATTTCACCTAAATCTGAATGCTTTTGGTAATATTTACTGGTGATTTGCACAAAGCTGCTATTTGCCTTCCTTGTAAACTAATATCTTCTAACATGTATTTGATAGTTTGTCAGTTATTCATAAAGGTAGGAGGGTAACATTTCTTTGGTGTTTGTGATTGTGTGCTGATATCAAGTGTGTTTCGTTGCCTTTAAAGAGAAATATTGTGATCAATAACTGTTCTATTTATTGCAGTGCGGAGTCAGATTAAATGAATTATGGCATTTTCCTTGGTAACTGGGGCTTGGTAAAACATTCAGGAGAGGGCCTTTCCCAGTGTTGTGTTAGAGTTCACGGGAACCCGGTAAGTCTCAGGATCGTTGTCAATGAAACGTCCTTCCATTAAGCCCTTTCTGTTCAGCAAAAGCCCAAATGAAATATAGGGCCGCCTCCTATTCTCGCGGGTTTCCTGTTCTCGCGGTAAACACTTTTTCTGCCGATGCGTGATACTTAGCGGTTGTTTACATCACTGACCGGTAACGAGGAAGTGGCCCAAGTCTGTGAATTATCAAAATTTTCCAAGGTAACGAATATTCGTGAGTTTTCAACAACTCGAAAATATCGCAACTTTTCCCTACCCTTTCCGACAGGATTCCTCCTCATTACAACTAATAACGTTACTTTATATATGCGATATACACCTGATGGATGAAGCAGTTGATAGATGCAGATGTTAGAGGGGAAATATCTTCATTTAAAACAGCAAGCATGCATACGAAAAGAAGTGTTTGTATTATTTTTTCAACCGATATCCGTAAGTACCGCGAGAATAGGAGACGTCAGTTTACGTCTGTGCATTTGTCAATCATTCATTGACCCGTGGAGATCCGAGGTAGCATCGGTCTTCAGTATCCCAAGCTGGTCGTAAACGGGGTCTAACGGGATCAAGTGGTCAAGCTTGCTGACATGTCATCGTATACCAGTTGCGTAGATCAATACTTAAGCTGTTGATCACCGTATTTTCCGGTCCAGATGCGATTATTAACGGACTGGGAGATGGAAGCGGCACTAAACGGTTAACACCAGCCAACCTTCCAACCTCTCCCTCTCCGGTGCATGTTGAGTAAATCAAGTTGTGTCTCTTCACAGACTTCGAAACCGTGACAAAGTAGAACAGGTTATTGAGGTGTTTAATGATAATAACTAACCACTCTTTCTTCCTTCCTTCGGGTGTGTTTGTTGTTTTATGCGCTGGGACAACAAGGTGTTTAATGAAAGTGATTAACCACCGTTTCTCCAAGAGTGTCTGACGCGTGTCTCTTAACAAACCTAGTCGATGTAAAAGTGGTTAGTTATAAACTGATGCTAACTTTCTTAACTATCAATTATGGTTTATACTATGATAAGTAATTTGTGTATCACAGAAAACAGCGTCATGAACGATACAACGACCCCTGAAATGACAACAAGTGCACAGCCCTCTTCAGGTTGGTACAAGTGAGAGAATGAGTGAAAGAGTGAATGAGTGAATGAGTGAGCTATTTGGTTCTTTGCGCCAAAATGGAATCTACCTCAATACTGGCTATTCTCTTGCACTGACATCTATACAGGTATAAAGATTACATTTGAATCGTCACAGAAACAACCACGCTCTCTAAGTCTACGTCCAATGGTAACCGATATATTTTTGTCAGTACAAATGATGTGCTGAACTGGACGATGTGAATTCTGCATACCCAAGGCAAATGTTGGAATGTTCACCAGAACGTGCTTATACCGCCGGGCCTCTAATAAGCATTGTTTCGCAAATGTATTCTTCCTTGGTCTAAAAATAATATATTTAGGAATGGTCCCTTCAGTCATAACTTTCTGTCATCCTGTATTTAAAAATACAGGGTGTCGGTGTTTTATAAGGGCCGGGTCTCTAATGAACGCCGGGTCTGGAGGTCCGTTGAAAAATAAGCGCCGGAGGCATAATGAGGGGTGAGGTTTTGTCAGTGGCGAACCAACAGCTCTGAATCTTGTAATGGTAAATGTAGTCGGTTTCTAGTTGGTTTCATCCTGATGGGTGACTGACAATCATTGACGTACCAAGATCTCTTAATAATTATAACCCGGACCTTGCTTTCATTCCAAAAGGGTGTATTCATTCTGTATTAACCTTGAACCGTTTATCCAGGCATTTCTGTATGTTCCCTTTTTAAACAGAATCCATAACAGTGTACATTTACGACGCTGTACAAATTGCGGGAATGGATGAGATACTGGCTTACCATTTTCGCAATTTTGCCCTTTGCCCGTGGAATCTGAATGAATACACCCAGGGCCTCTGAAGATCCGGGTTAGAATTATTATGAGATCTTGGTACGTCAATGATTGTCCGTCACCCATCAGAAAGAAACCGACTGCAGTCCATTTGAGCTTACCATTTTCGCAATTTTGCCCTTTGCCTGCCGAACGTGTATGAAGACTAGTCATTGTCTTGCTTTAACAGTTCAAGTATAAAGATTATACTTGACTGAAACCAACGTCAGAGTATTATTCTACTATCGATGTTTTCTTTATTTTTATTTCCAGATTCAACAACGTTCGGGAACACCACGGAAACTGCCACCGGTAACCTTGGTAGCCATTAGATGTAAATTAGTAAAGATGATGCCCTGAATTGGACGATGAGAATCATACGTTTCGAGGGCAAATATTGGAAGTTTGACTAGGAACTACTAATATAATTTTCTTGTGGCAGGCCCAACTGTAGATACGAGTGAAAATAGGTGACACTTAGTCAATGACCTATAACGAGTTTTTAATACTGGGTGAAAAGGGTGAGTTTAACGTCGTGTGTACGAATATTTCGGTCATATGACGACGCGCACGCATGTGTATGTGTGACTGCTTGTACCTGCCCCGAATCAAACTGCCTTTACACTGCTATATCAATGAGATACCATGCCGCAGTTAAGCATAAATACCCCGCTCATGACTTTGAGCAAACCCGTCCTTGTTGTACCCATTATTGCCGACCTCAAAGCAGCGAACAACAATTACCGTATTGTAACGTCTTTTGGTATTACGCGGCAGGGGATCGAACCCGCTACCTTCCGTTATCCTGGCGGACGCTCTAACCACAACGCCATTTAGAGTGGTTAAATCATATACAGACACATCCGAATTGTCACGCCTTAGCGGTCTCAGGATCCCATCACCGTACCTCCAAATCCAAATGTATCCAAATTACACTTCATTTATTTATCATTGTAACATACCTCATATATACACACAACCGGGGCAGTGGGGTAGCCTCGTGGTTAAAGCTTTCCCTCGTCAAGACGAATCTCCGGAATCGATTTCCGAAGTGAGCAGAACATGTCAAGGCCATTTCTGGCGTCCCCCGTCACGATATTGCAGGATTATTGCTGAAAGCGGCTTAAAACCATATTATTACCCATTCACTCACTAACGACCATCTCTCGCTGTAAACTGTAAATGAATATGTCCTCATATAAAAGGTTCATTAAAAATAATCTCAATAATATTCACGTGTTGATTTCGCTTTACCCGTGTAATAGGCACAATAAACTCAGCAAGAGTTGTATACTACCAAGGAAGTGGAGATTGAAACACGATGTGCTGTTGAGACTGACATCCAGTGATCGAGGGAAAAAGTACCAGCGCCTTGAGTATGCACTAGTGCGTGGATATGTGCGATATATAAATATCCTATATCCTAAATGTATCATTAATCCATAACGTATTAAGGAAAGTAGACATTTGAATCTAATCTGACATATGCAGGTAACCTTTCCGCAAGACCAAGGAAAGAGAAACACAGTCTCGATATGTCAATGACCATGTTTGTCATTAGTTAGTCAGTAATTTGTGTGTGTTCATGACATTTTGCATGTGAAGTAATCGTTACGATTGATGGACAGTAAAGACATTTGTGTAATTTAAAGGCATAAACATATTGTGAGCTGGTGATATTGTGAATCACCACCTCATATCTATGACAAAAGAATGTCCTACAGATTGCCGGTGGGAGATGACGACCCATGAGTTAGTGAATGTGTTAGGCTTTACGCCGATTTAGCAATATTCCAGCACTATTACGGGAGTGGGCTCCAGAAATGGGTTTCACACATGGTACCCATGTGGGGAATAGAACCCGTGTCTTCGGCGTGACGAGCGAACATCTTAACCACTAGACTAACCCACAGCCCTGACGGCCCATTATATATGTTTCTGTTGTGAATGTACGAACTCAGCAATGAAAACTATATATACCTATAATTATTATTAAAAATAGTGCCATTTCTAGTGCATGAACACAAAGTGACGGCGAACCATATTTCACCATAATCCATAATTTTCTTTAAATCCACTTTGAACTCTACATTTCGGTTTAATGGGCTTTATATGTAAACGTTTTATATTCACCAGCCCCCAATGTCATCATCATCACCGGTTCAGTCTGCACCATGCTCGTCGTCGTCAGCTGCATCACCCTGCTTGTGTACTGTGTAAGGACTTGGGGCAAGTCGGGGAATGGATGTAAGTAGTAGTTCTGTTTCAAATGACTGTTGTCAAGTAAACTAGCGGCCGAAAGAAAGTTATCACTTTTAAAGTAATTAACACCGATTTCAAAATAGAAATAAGACGTACATGATATTTACGATAGCAATTAGATATATTAGACAGAAAAAAATCCAATAATTTAATTAATTTGAAAATGCATTTGCCATAATTTATTAAGAAGGGATGAACAGGTGAAAGTTCATCCAAAAAGTGAATAATGTCACAAAATGAGACAGGGGTCCTCAACAGCGAGCCTGGGCATCCATACACGCCAACATACATCGTCTCATTGACGTCGTCAGTCAGCGCATGACGTCAGAGTCTGTTCAATTACCTGTCGGTTCACTGCTGGTGATACACGCTGTCTCAGCTGATGACCAAGATGGTATCAACAGTATTCAGTGGGGTTCATGTCTGGAGAACGTGCTGGCCAAGGCAATGTGTTGACGTGAACTTAGTGGCGGCGTGAGGCCTTATGCTGACAAGCTGCCAACTCCTCTTGGCTATTGCCAAATAATGGAGTGTACTTAAGGTCTCACCAGTTCATACCTTGGCATTCAGATTCATCCAGCCACGTTGTTCTCTGGCCACGCTTTCCATCCCATAAAATCCTCCATGCAACACATGAGGGGCCAAGGAGATTCCATGGAAGGGACCTTAGTACACCAGCAATGACATGTCGTCGACGGTATTAGCATGCATTCGGACCCCACTTTTAAGTCTTTTACGTTTTGACAAATTCACGTTTCATGCTAAGTTTTCAGACAGCTGAGGTGATAACAGTACCATGTTGCGTTTTGGTGAATGTTTTCTTCTGTACCAGGGTTTTTTTCTGTAAACGTGATAACATTCTTTTGTCCGTTGGTTTAATATTGCTCTATAATACTTCTTGTTGTTTTCTGAAGGTAATTAAAGTGTAAAAGTGACATATGTTAACTGAGGCAGTTATCTGCAAATCGATTCATAGGTGCAATGTATATATGTCAACCTATTTCCCCGTCATTTACTGAGAACTGCAAACATATATACTGATTGCCGGAGTGTTTCTATTTCCAGTAATGTTATCTGGAGAACATTCGATATACTCTTGCACTGATTTTCAATACTGTTATCCTGAGGTATTGTATACACACGAACCTATTTTCGGCAGTGTTGTCCACTTCATATTACACACAAGCACCTTTTCCAAGTTTCAGATGAAGACAGAGACAGGCTAACGTAAGTATTCAATCTTTAGCCTTAACTTGTAGCGAGTGAGTGAGTGAGTAAAGTTTTACGCCACTTTTAGCAATATTCCACAATATCACGTCCGTCAGAGGACACCTCATATGACTTTCACACATTGTAGCCATGTGGGGAATCGAATCTGGATCTTAGGCGTGACGAGCCGTTGCTTTAACCACTAGGCTACCCATCCGCTCCCTTAACTGAAGTACAACGATACATTGGCATAAAATTATATGAAGCTGTTTTGATGTTTGAACCTAAATATTCATCAATATATAACCGTAGTGATGTTTAGAGTATTGGTCAAGACATACCATATTCCAACTTGTGTCTTCCCTAAACTGGGGGCAGTGGAATGGCTTAGTGGCTAAAACGTTCGCTCGTCACGCCGAAGACCCGGGTTGGATTTCCTGCATGTGTGAAGCCCATTTCAGATGTCCACTGCTATGACATTGCTGGAGTAGGCGTACAAAGCGGCGTAAAACTAAGTTACTTCACTTACACACTCTTCCCAGTTGTCAAAAGACAGAGCGGTATCTGACAATTGCAATCAGAGAGCGACATGGTAGTTATACATACGTAAATTGTATGCATGGACATAGATAAGAAACAGAACGCCTTACTGGTATATATAAGTATATACCCGTTAAGTTTGGAGTAAAATAATGCAGGCGTGTGGCTATCGTTGTTAAAACATATGTCATGGAACTTTTATCAGATAAACTCTTACGCACTATTTACTCTGTTTAGCAGCCTCCAAGAGAATGCCGATTTCGTTCTATCAAGACACACCGGTAAGTGCAACATCGCTTACTGTTCCACCTTACCAGTTTCTTGAGGCGGTGGGATAGCCTGGTGATAAGAGCGTTCGCTCGTCACGCCGAAGACCCATGTTCGACTCCCCACATGGGTACAATGTGTGAAACCCATTTCTGGTGTCCCGGGCAGTGATATTATTGGAATATTGCTACAAACGGCGTAAAGCCACACTCACTCACTAACAAACCAGTCTCTAAACCAGAAATATATTGATCACTGGATTGTTTTGTCCAAACTCGATTATTTACAGACTTCCTCCATATTGCTGGAAAACTGCAACTTGCAACAAACAAACGTTAACATATTTCAGACAAGGCTGATCCATGGACGGTATACGTGTACCTTGTATCTTGTATATCTTGACTGATATTGAAACGTAAAATCTGTAAATCTGTTTTGGTACTTGCATCGTCACTTCGGCACCGAGCAATGCATGGACCCTCATGGTTTTCTCACACTCAGTTCAGTGTTGGGGTAGCCCGGTGGTGAAAGCGTTTGCTCGTCACGCTGAATATCAGGGTTCGATTCCTCCACATGGATACATTGTGTGAAGCCCATTTCTGGTGTCCCCCGCCGTGATATTGCTTGAACATTGCCAAAAGCGGCGTAAAACCACACTCACTCACTCGTTCAGTGATGAATGGAATACTATACTCTAATGTCGTATATATAAATTGTGTTATTCTTCTCTACATTCAGTGATGGTGGACAAGGCTTGTCATGTCGTTATGGAGGGTGAAACTCCTTTATGCCGACTAGAGAGTACATCGAGAGCATCGAGAGGACCAGGTATTGAACATTTAACTATATCAAACGCGTTCATACACTACAGTCTACAAACTATGGGAAAAGGCCTACGTTTTTTAATTGGCAGCAGTTGGCACCCTTAAGATACATGGTCTAGGCATATAACAAGTACCTTGAATATATATTTTCAAAAGCGAGCTCAAATGACAAAGATTTTATGTTCAATGTCATTTTCCCGATGACGAAATACATATAGAAATACCCGTGAAGGTCCCGGAGTAGAATAGGCCTTCAGCAACCCATGCTTGCCATAAAAGGCGACTCAGCTTGTCGTAAGAGGCGACTAACAGGATCGGGTGGTCAGGCTCGCTGACTTGGTTGACACATGTCATCGGTTCCCAATTGTGCAGATCGATGTTCATATTGTTGATCACTGGATTGTCTGGTCCAGACTCGATTATTTACAGACCGCCGCCATATAGCTGGAATATTGCTGAGTGCGGCGTAAAACTAAACTCACTCACTCACTCACATATCGAACTACCAAAGAAACTCAGAAATACTCAGACATACAGAAGTAAGTATACATCTAGTGTTTGGACCTATTTTCCAGAAAACAAGTGTACGTAAAAGCTACTCGTACAGGTGTACAATGCATGAAATGTTTTGGAAAAAACACAAGCAATGCTTGTTTCTGAAGATAAGATATACTGCTTTATGTTGAATTTAAGTCAACTGATTATTTGCCGATTTTAGATGGGTACATCATGGCATACCAGAACGATCCAGGATCCGCAGCAGTCTACCTAGAATCCACCGCAAACACTGACTCTCTATATGCCCAACCTGCGATACTGAACAGATCTGGACAACAAAGTACGTGTTTATATAGACCACTTCTTCAATCATGTAGAATATCACCATTAATTTGTTAGTTTCGTTTTGTGATGAGCATTACACTCACGTTGCACAGTAAACTAAGGTCATCACGAACTCAAATGGACCACACAACCGCAGTTCGTAAGTTTGTTATATCTGTCTGTTCGTTATACGCGGTTCGATTCCGCACATGGGTGCAAAGTGTGAAGCCCATTTCTGATGTTAGTGCTTTACTGATGTTCTTTTTTCTTTTGTATAGTTCAAAACGTGCATGTGCAATTTGTGTCATACTGTTATGCCAAAACCTCGTAAACGGGAGATCTCAATGGAAGAGGAAAATGTAATGGTGTCAAAGAACTACTGAATGTTTATGCAACTATTTTCGTCGGTAGACGCTACTCCCGCTAAGAGCAGTGCAAGACATAGTGCCACACCCTCGAAGACAGACATTGATGCCTTGTACGCTAAACCAATCAAGAAGAAACACAGACAGCAGAGTATGTATTCAGAGTCCACTTCCCAAATACCCTTATTTATGGCTCCCGCCAACCTGTGTTTTTTTTCAAATTTGTCTGAAACCGGCAACAAAGTGGAATAATTTTCAAAAACGTAAAGACAAATATATCCATTTTCTTAAAGGAAAGAACCATGTCCTTTTGTAATTTCATATAAAATTTGTTAACATTGACTTTGCTCACATGAGATTTTTTTTATATTTTTATATAGAGCCAGCAGCATAACAAGAGATGTCACAGAAATACGACAAATACTCTGAGCTTGTTTCGGACAGCAGAGCTGTTTACACTTTGTGGAAACTGTGTTGATAGACCCTCGAGACTGATTCTACTCTTCCCTTCCCGCAACACACACACACGCTCATGCATGCACATGCAGAAAGTTCACGTTCACACAGAAAATATGCATACATGTGCATGTACACACAGAGAACATGTAAGCAAGCACAGAACATACACGCATACTCACTCACACTCTGAATATATCCACACACACAGGCACACAGAGACCATGTACTCACACACTCGCACATACATAAAGAGAACATACATACTGAAACCATGCATACATGCTCGCGTACACAAATACACACACGTATACACTGAGAGAATATATACACAGACAGAAAGTATACACACACACGCACACAGAGAAGATGTACACACACACTCGCACACACAGAAAGAGAACATATACACACAGAAACCATGCACACGTGCACACACATGTACGTGCACAAGCACACACACTCATACACTGAAAGAATATGTACACAGAGAAAATACTCAATGAACACGCGCGCAAATACGGAAAACATGTAGACACGGGGAACATGCATACAAAAACACTGACAAATGCACATGCCATCATATTGTATATAACATTGAATTAACATGTGCCTACAGAATGCGTATGTGGACACACGCTCATAAGGACGATACACTTTCCTTTGCTTGGAATGTAAATATTCTGTACTAAAACGATTACTTTTGTTAAAACAATGTCTGCATCCTTTAGTATTGTATGAGATTCATCCATGTGACTTCTTTACTTCAAACATTCCCCAAACCACACAGAAACGATTTTGTCTGAAAAGGTTGCACTGCTACTTTGTGCATCGTTTGATGAGGGCATTTCAAGGCGTTTCAACCAGTATTCATTGTCAATCCAGTCGTAAGTAAACACACAGTTCTCCCGAATTCAGTCCCCTTACCACATAGCAACGCGTGATGCAACCAATGAGACGTCACTCGTTTGTTTTGTTTTTTTTCTTTTCTGCAACACACATTAAGAGGGAAAAAAACTCTTGATAGGTTCTTGACCAAAGCTAAGCTTCAGTTAGAAGTGAAAGAATGGACTGACTTCTATTTCAGGGAGAACAAGCACATGGTGTTAGATATTCGCTTATATATTTTTTTTCATTGAAAATTTTGCTATTGTAAGACATCACAGTACGGAAGCTTTGGATATACGTTAGGCAACTTACCCTTAGAGATTTATCCAATGACTGTAACAGCTGTCGTACGCACGAAGGCCTTGCATCAAACTCACTTGCAAACTGTTACAGTTTGGTGGTATCTCGATGAAGGCATTTTAACGAATTTCAAAAAATGGTTAATACCATGTAGCTGTAAATATGTAAACAGAGGTCATTCAAAATTCACAATTCACGTGAAACAGTGCAGTGGGTGTGCTATTCTGTAAACTGCGGAATTTCTGCCACGTATACAACAGAAGCTATTTTGTTGAAACTTCACACTTTCAACGTTAAGTAAAGGAAGTGGGTGCATTTTACCAAAGACCAATTTCGCATCTTTGGACGCATCATTCATTTATTGTCTTGTAAATATCGACTTTTTTCTTTTTACTTCGATAAATATTTCCTGAATCATATTTCTATTACTTTGTCAAAATTTTCCTATTTTGAAAATGCATTTGAAATAACAAAAAAGTATTTGACATGATCAAAAAATGATGAAAGCAACAAGAGAAAATGTGAAATGAGGGGGAAAATGAGCAAAATGGTATAAAGTAGAAAGTTGCATTTTAAATAATTCGTTGTGCCAAAGTTGCACTATTGTTATTTCGTACAACTTGTCCATTGATGCACCTTATGTTACCAAGAATCTTAAGGGTTTCATGACTCAAGTTAAAATCTTCTTTGATTGAACCGAATATTGTCTTTTGGTCTTGTGGTGTATATATGCCAGTGTGTGTTTGTACGTCGCCGGTTGTGTTTGCAACCATGGTGATTCCATCTGCAAATGCTACAACGAAATGTTCACAGGACATGGGTGCAACTGAAATACGTTTCAGAAACATGACGAATAACAACGGAATAAGTATAGGTCGTTTGTTTGCACAGAATGTGCATTAAATGGATGAGTCAATAACTTATATTAATTCTGATATATAACCAGGTTCACATGTTATTGTCTCTACGTTATTAAAGTACACAGTCAATTCAATGATACAAAGAGAAAAAAAATGAAAAACGTTTAATTTCTTTGAGATTTTAATGTTTCATGAAACCATGCATGATTGCTTGTACAGAGCAAACAGTAACAAACACTACATTTTTAACTTAACTAAATCTTTAATGTTCCGTTTGTGCGTGTGAGAGAGTATCGTCTTGTAATCTGGATATGTTTTATATATATAATATAATAATTATAATTTCTGGATGCGAATAAACACTGCATTTTCAAGGGAATTCTTACAACTCATTTAACATTTAACATCATCGAAATTTAACATAATCAAACTTTAACATTTAACATTTACCTATGCAATCTCTCTTTTTAAAAGGCATCCGAATATTAATTTCAGAAATTTGATGCCATCTAAAAAGTAACGCTACTTTTTTCTGCTGTGTAATACTGACACTAAGACTACTACAACCACGTGTCGTCGTGTCCTTGCTAGGATCAAAGATGATTTTTAGATTTTTTTCAAAGTAAGATAAGACCCGTGTTATTGTATTGTGAATCATTTCGAGTCGGGGGACTTCTCAATCTCTTTTAAATGTTTAATCTTCGCATAGACACGACAGCCTGTGACTGTAGAGACAACTGTCTACACAGCGTCAACGTCCTGCTGCACAGCTTCGTTGATGTAAAAGTGGTTTGTTTCTTCCGACTGCATGATGGCTGCACGTTCTGGAACAAACATTGCCTTTCGCATCAGTTATGTATTCTACTTAACATAAACATAAACATAAACATAAACAAACACAAGCAAAGAAACACATGTTATCTAAAACAAATATTATATCCTGGTTCACCTTATTACATTCCAGACATAAACATAAATATAAACAAACACAACAAAGATACACATTCTGTCGAAAACAAATATTATATCCTGGTTCACCTTCTTAAATTACATACATAAACATTAATATAAACAAACACAAACAAAGATACACATTCTGTCGAAAACAAATATTATATCCTGGTTCACCTTCTTACATTACATACATAAACATAAACATACACTTACACACAAACACATATACTTTCACTTACAAACAAAAACACAGTAGTACCAAGCACTTGAACACTTTCACATTCAGACACTCACAACCAAAACAAACAGTCACATAAATATACATTTCTGCTTTTTATGAAACGAATAATTCCCTCATCATCACTTTCTCCATGTATTTTACTGTCCCGAACATATACATACATGATACATATTCTACAAGAAACAAATGATGCTTGCCACCTCACCTTCGTCATATGTTGTGGCACGCACTCGCACACACAGGAGTACATATGCAGCCACGCAACACAGAACCATGTACACACAGACATACACAAATATACTCTGCACACAGAGATACATATATCCCGTGTTTTACATAATAAGTATCGATTTACGCTATTGGTATACGATGAAATGTGTCAGTCAAGTCAGAGAGCCTACAACACGCGATCCCGTTAGTCGCCTTTTATACCAAACATGTGATGCCGAAAACCAATTCTAACCCAGGTCTTTACGGTTAAGCACTCCAACAAAGTGAGAGAGTGAGTGAGTGAGTGTGGTCTTCGACGTGGCAAGCCAACGTCACCCCCAGCACACACAGCACGTATTTATAGATAGATAAGTACCTTCCTTCTGTTTGTGTCTCCTTTTTGTCCACATGATGATGATGACGGTGATGATGACAATGGCTACTGCAGTACCACACAGTGACCCAGCCACCACATAAAAGTGTTGCACATCAGGGGCTTCTGTGGGTGTACAAACATCATCCTGAGACCATCACAGTCACGTAGAATGTTCTACTAATACATCTTAAAATAGTTTCTTTGGTAGCTAGGGATGGAGAACAATGCAATGCATAGCTTGAAACGTGAGCTGTCAGCGACGTATCTGCTATTTATGTATCCACTACATCTCCAGGCCTCGGGAAACTTTTTCTAACCCCAGAATTCATTGCAACGGTCCTCATTATCTTACATACTCCGCTCTCGATTTTCACACTCCGATTCGTTTCTCGTCAATTTTCAAAGCTGAAATTCCCTTGTGCTCTTACCCTGTAAGTAACACGACGTGTTGTTGATATCTACATCCGTTGATATCTACAACACTGACGCTGACTTTTAATATACATTGTTATTGATCCCTTGGCGCTGCTAATGAAATTCAAGGGCATTCTGATCGGTCCGTTAGAATGTGTAGTGAATAAAACAAGATGTTGAAAGTCACTGGCGGATAATTTAAGATGAATAACACAGGCTGTTGAAAATCATTGGCGGATAATTAAGATCTCGAGAACTACCGAATTGGAGTCAGATGTTAGCGTAGGTTTACAGTAGTGCAGTTGCAGATACTGAGTATTGTCACCATAACTGAGTTTCAAAAGAGTATCCTGTTTAATTTTTGTACCTTTGCCATGTTCTTCCATTGTCTTGTTTCCACCTGGGAGACTTGAGTTCAACTTTGCTGACGAGGTTTGTTCTGGTCTGGTCGCGAAGGTTGACCTAAGTGGACCTGTATATGGATTTGTCTGTTTTGCTGTAGTTGTTGATTTGCTTGTTGTTGTCGACGAAGAAACGCCATGTCTACCTGTAGACGTTGCCATGCTTGACGATGAAGATGACGACGTAGAGGTCGTTGGGATGGTAGATGTTGGTCCGGAGGTCGAAATATGTGTGGTCGGCAATGATGATGATGATGATGATGATGATGATGATGAAGATGATGACTGCACAGATACTGAAGAATTCACACCTGTAAAATGCATTCAAATATGCATGGATTTAATTTCTGTTTGGCCAAATTCTGCGAAAGTATGTACAGACACCATAGATGTGTACGCTCATAAATGTAGCCTGTATTTGTTTGTTTTAGATAAAAAAAACAACTATAACTTTACATTAAAAAAGGTTATGGGAAAACATTTGGTGTTGTGGTATCTGTTAGCAACTGAACACTCACGTATAGTGATGTTGTTGCTTCTTTCCTCTACTTCGCACCACCACACAGATCCGTTGTCTATGTCGGAGTCAGTCGTGAGGGTAACGTTGTGTTGCCTGCCGTGGCAACTGACACTGACCCGTCCCGACAGGTACTCGTAAAACAGTTCCTTGTTCAGTATGGACGCATTGCTCACGGATGAACAAGAAGGGTTTGTGGCGAAGATGGGGTCGCCATTTCGAAACCAGTAGTTTTGCTCTTCCTCCGAGATGTTGCAGGTCAGAGTGAGGGGCTCCCCGTCTGTGGCTACCGAAGGGACGCTGGTCAGCTCAATAGAACCTGGAAATATGTGCATATAAAATACGTGTCTATAATGTGAGTGAGTGTGGATTGCGACATTTTAAATATAATCGAGCAATATCATGGCTGGGGACACAAATGGGCTTCACATCTGTGTTCGCGAAGTTTTTACAAAATAAAATCATAAATATGTAGTTCAAAATTTATTGTTTTTTTTATGTGTTTAAGGTGCTTTTTTGAAAGTTAATTAGATCAGAATCGGTTTGTGCAAAACACGTGAGCAAAATATTGTTTGCGTTTTCTTCGCGTGAACAACGCAGGTTTCTGCGTTGGCGCGAACGCTGGCTTTACATATTGTGCTCATGTGAGGAATCAATTCAATTCTTTATTGTTTGTGCGCACTTTGAGCATGCCCCTTAGTGGCATGGAGTATTGCGCAGTGTAAGTACCCTCATTATTTATTATTAATTATTGTATGAAAGGCCATAGGCCCATATACAAAAAGGAATACATCTTAACAATGGCATATATGATCAGCTTTCTAACTAATCAGTTCTTTTCTTAACAAAAATGCATTGTGTTGTTTTGCCAGTTCTTTGCATGCAAGTATGGAAGACAATAGTTGAGCATTGATTTGAGTCGTGGCAGATACTTGTTTCTTAGTTTTCATACCCAGGAGAAATAAACATAAAATGGAATTTGTCTTCAATAATATAACATAATATAACAGAATGGACATAATCGCTAGGTTCTCTTCACAGATACATACCTTCCACTGTTAATTAAACATCACTAGGGCCTAATCTAAAACGTATAAAAGCACAGAGAACATCTCAGTAGCGAAGGTGAGGAAGATAATGCTCTGGCTCGATACGACTTAAATTGTTGATATGAATCATATTCTAGAACTTTCATTAATAGTTGATTGCCATTCCTACATAAGCACATCAATAGCCCGCATACGAAACTGACTAATAATTCTATTCACATTGCCAGTTGCCTGTGATAACCAAATACAACCAAAGCCATATCGAACTAGTAAGGTGCGAATATGAGATGTCCACTGATTCTTTCCAAGATTATCAAGATGTAGAAGCATATTGAAGGCTTTTTTCGGTAAACGATGTTCAGACAAAAGATGATATATACAAGGGGAACCTCCCAAATTCACCATAAACCATAGTATTTGGTGTTGACAAACCAACATTTAGAAACGCTTTACAGGCAGGCAAATGCATTTTTTCTATGGTATAATAATCTTTGAAACCCAATATTTCAGATCCATACTGTAACATCGGTTGTATCTCAGAGTGAAATTGTTTAAAATTAAGTTAATAGTCGGTGGAATAACAACAAAGAGAAGTTGTAATCGAGCTTTCTTTGCTCTCTTCGCGAGGTTACAATGTAAGTACAGACTTATTCACATTCAGCGTATGGGCGAACAATATGCCAAGGTATCTGTAATAATTCACAACATTCATACGTTTATCTTTAAGAAAAAACACTTGTCACTGGCCGACAAAGGACAACCTCTACGGACAATACAACAATCGAAACCGGATCTTCGGCGAGACGAGCGAACGCCTTAGAGACTAGGTTACTCCACCGCCCATTGTCCATACCGAACCTGTTACTAGCGAATAGATGGACTCAGCGTGCTGTTATGTGTATTCCATAGTACGGTAGACGGTTATAACGAACTAAAATTACTGATCTTTCCCAGTTTACTATATGTAATACCCATAGTAAAACTTTATACCCAATTTACTGTATGTAAGACCTATAGTAGAACTTTAGTTCTAGTTTACTGTATGCAATACCTTTAGTAGAACTTTAGTCGCAGTTTACTGTATGTACGACCTATAGTAGAACTGTAGTCCCACTTTACTGTATGTAATACCTATAGTAGAACTTTAGTCCCACTTTACTGTATGTAATACCTATAGTAGAACTTTAATTCCACTTTACTGTATGTAATACCTATAGTAGAATTTTAGTCGCAGATTACTATATGCAATACCTATAGTAGAACTTTAGTCCCACTTTACTGTATGTAATACCTATAGTAGAACTTTAGTCCCACTTTACTGTATGTAATACCCATAGCAGAACTTTAGACCCATTTTACTGTATGTAAGACCTATAGTAGAACTTTAGTTCCTGTTTACTGTATGTAATACTTATAGTAGAATTTTAGTCGCAGTTTACTGTATGTAATACCTACAGTAGAACTTTAGACCCAGTTTACTGTATGTAATACCCATAGCAGAACTTTAGACCCATTTCACTGTATGTAATACCTATAGTAGAACTTTAGTTCCAGTTTACTGTATGTAATACCTACAGTAGAATTTTAGTCGCAGTTTACTGTATGCAATACCTATAGTAGAACTTTAGTCCCACGTTACTGTATGCAATACCTATAGTAGAACTTTAGTCGCAGTTTACTGCATGTAATACCTATAGTAGAACTTTAGTCACTGTTTACTGTATGTAATACCTATAGTATTATATAGTATTAATGCCCAGCGACTGATCACGATTACAATGTGATTCCAGATTATTTGTGCCTGGTTTGCTGTGTAACGCTGCACTGCAGTATACGAGGCTACACCTCAGTATTACTTGAATGTGAATCATTTATGATTCCATCTCATGATTAGTCAAAACAGACACGAAAAAACACGGATGACATACATACACAGGGTAACACAAAGAATTGAGGTAAAACATACTGACACATACATGCACAAGCGCCATACACAAATATTTGACATGCTACACACAGAAATACGCACAGATTTGATATATTTACAACAGAGACATGCATGCACACTGATTCGACCTGCCTGGAGAGAAAAGAATACGACATACGTACAGACACACGTACACACAGATTTACATACAGCGACAAGCAAACGTGTGTAGTACAAATACAGACATGTATTCATACAGATTTGACATAATCCAGTTACATACATACTTGGCGTATATACTGAGATGCCTACACGCTTATTTGATGCACATGCAGACAAACATTCACATAGATTTCACAAACATACAGTGACAAGCACACATATTTGAGATACAATGTACACGCATACACAGAGCTTTGACAAAATGTGGAGTTAAACACATATTTGACGTATAAACATAAAATATTTGACACGCGAGTAGTGAGGAACATATTTGACGTACAGACAAACATATTTGATATACGAGTAGTGCGAAACACATCTGCCGTTCATACAGACATACATACACACAAAGATGTTACATACACATGGCTATGAAGAAACAATCGAATAAAAGTGTTACCCTCAAAGCCAAACAATTCAAAGCTCACACACCAAGCTAGAAAAGTTTTACAAGTTACTTACAAAAACACAGGAGGTGAAAATCCAAGACTAACAGTAAGAACAGGGCATACTGTAAGCTGAAAGCATTCATTGTTAAACAGTAAATGTGTTTCATCAACCTGAAACCAGGACACTTTTGAAATCTGGAACACCAAGATAGATACGTAGCTATGTTGTTTGATCGCGATTAACACACCGCACCAGGTTTTTCAGATGTTGATGGTACATGTTGTTGATGACACGGCGAATGCAAAAACACTTTTCTTAATCTATAGCAATGGTTTTGTTTAAACTTACAAGGTCATTAAATAGAATATGTTTATTGATGGGTGGTGGGGTAGCCTATTATTTCGTCACGCGGAAGACACGGGTTCAATTCCCCACGTATGCACAATGTGTGAAACCCATTTCTCCGTGATATTGACGGAATGTTGCTAGATGCGGCGTAAAACCTTACTCACTAACTGCAGTCAGTATGTAGGACGTCTTAATGCAACAAGACGCAGCGCACGACTACATCCAAAGTGACTCAGTAGCGTGGGTGTGACTACCCTCTTCGGTTCGTGAGTGAGTGAGTGAGTGTGTGAGTGACTGAGTGAGTGAGTGAGTGAGTGTTTATGTTTTCTGCATAGGTTGTATTGGGTATTTGTGTCGAACAAATTAAATTGACAGGTGAGGAAAATTCCTGGTGTTCCCGCCGTGATTCTGCCGGAATATTGGTGAAGGCGGTGTAAAACCATGCTCACTCACTAATATGTAAAAATAATCATAACATCACTAGCAAATAGTGACGTTAACAATTGCCAGGCCGGGGTACTAATTTGGTGGTGGCAAGAATTACATTGGGCTGAAACACTCTCCCCAAACTTTATTTCCATTTATCGCCGTTGTAGCATACGTTCAACCGTTGTAAAACAGTGAACGAGAGGTTCAGAGAAACTACAAAAGAGAAACGAAATACCTTCTGAGTAAACAATATAACTGAACCTAATAAAGTACAAATATTCAAAATCCCCTTTCAAAATAAGCAATTACGTCTAATATTTTTTCTGGTATCTCGTTTGGACATGGAAGCAAGATAAATTGAAGAAGTTACTCACATCAGTGTTTTAACATGACTCGTGTGTTTCGCTCGCAACATGGAGACCTTCTGACTGCCTGAGCCCATGTGCTTCTGATCATATGATCAGATTGCCAGGATGTTAATTGTTATACATTTGAAAACGTTTAGTCAGCAACCTGGATTCGAACCTACAACACTCGTGTTTCCAAATGGTTAATGTAATAATTCCGTGAACAATCCTTTACACCACAGGCAGTTGCACAGCTATGTTGACAATTTTATATATCAAAATAAACCTTTACTTCTTTACTTAAAATCAAGTAGAGGCTAAATTCAGTGTTCTGCACGTACAAATTTTATTTCTAACTTAGGAAGCCGAATATATCCTACATAGACTTTTCTGGAATGTATGAGACGTTGCCGAGGAATGAGTTCACAAAGCGCAAGCGTTCTGTATTTGATATTAATCAATGCGGCGTAACGAAAAATGTGACCAAATAATGTGAATGTGTAAACGCACTTCTCAGTTGAATGACAGATTCAAGATTAATGTTTGCCCAGTGTTCCCAGACTTACATAACACTGAACAGCGATAATACGTTGTGTCCCGCGTAACTTCTGTAAATATTATTTTCATTCATTTAGCATGTAAAAGTTAAAGTAACGTCAAGATACTGGAGTTCACCTTCGTACGGATGACACATCGCAAGGTGTATATGTTTGATAACGTCTTTGCAATCAGAATCCGTCAACACTTGACACAAATTCATGTAGCGTTCATAGAAATCGACACAAATCATCACGGCATATGTTTACACAGGCAAGCGTAGGCGCATGACAAACATGATCATACAAATTTGCCGTATAACAAGCTTCTCTGAAAAAGAAGCAAAATGTTATTATTGCTACTGATGTAGATCGAGCAACGAGTGCCTTTGGGATATATCCTGAAGGAGTGTGCACTGGTCTCCTGAAACGAAATGTTTTCCGGATGTACATAGATTTGTCTGAAACATGGTGTCAAGCAAGGAGCCTGTGTAGGTCCCTGTAGTTCACTAAATACCCACCATGTCTGTTGCATTACTAACTGTATGGGGTGCATTGATTTTTCTCACAAAAGGTAAGCGTACAATTAATTTAGATGTAGCCTTTGGAGACCGTTTGATATTCAAAGGGGCGATGACCCTTTTTCACAAATACTGAGAATGTTTATTAGCGTGTTGAAAGTCATTTCATACTTTATGCTGGACGTCATGGATAAACGTATTGTACACAACATTTATATCGAATACAAAACACCAGTGTTTTGAAGCAGTGTGCGAACAAATGTTACGTCGCAACAAATGAGTTAACCGACCCATTGGCACATTAAACGGTTAAGTAGCTAGTAGAGTTTATGGTTTTACAGTTGAGAGTGTACGTCAGATCTTAGTAAATGCTATCGTTTCGGTAAAGGTTTTGTTTGTTTGATTTTTGTTACTTGAAAAAACAGGCGTCTGATTTAAAGTCATATCCTCATTATACAAGTCCTATATGCTCATAATTAACAGAACTAGAAATATCTGTTTATATCCTTTTCAAGCTGATAGACCTCTGTTGACTACTGACCCTTTAAGGGTTGAGGAACATTCGACAGTGACTTTGATCTGCACGACGACAGAAAAGTATATATGGTATATCAACTGGAAAAGGAACGCCAAAGATATCTTTGGGATGGGCCCAGATACAGGTTTGGCAAAAACAAATGATGACTTTGAAAACTTGAAGGATCGAATCGTGTACAGCATAAACCCAGGGAAACAGTACAATGTGACCTTGGCTTCTGTGACAGAAGCGGATCATGGATCATCTTGGACCTGTAGGGTCAGAGGCGAAGACAGTAACTCGGTCATCTTGGTGGTTGGAGATCTGCCTTTGGGTAATGTACTTACACTGTCTTACTAGGTTTGACGTGCCAACTTCAAATGGGAGGAAGAATGGTGGACCAACTTACTGTGCGATGATTAAGGCATGCAAACATGGGTTCGAAACCAGCGAGAATGGATGTGATAAGATAATACAAGGGTGGCGATAATGTGAACAAAGGTGCATGACACGTTAAGAAAACACACCTTACCACACATTTATGTACGTTGACATAGGAAACGTATGTTAGACGTCGGAATCTACTAATTACGGCACAATAACACACACCAACATATTGATTACACCATCAGTGAGTGAGTGAGTGATTATGGTACTACTTGAGGAAATACCATGGTGGACATCAGAAATGGTCTTAACTCATGTAGGATATCGTGTGTTCACCCACCGGAATAAATCGTCAGTAGCAAGACAGTCCCCATTATTGCAATGCAGCCTGAAGGTATTTTAAACTACGAATTCGTAAATTTGGTCTAGTATTGAATATAGTTTAGGACAATATTGGCATCAGAGTAGACCAGTTGTATGTCATTGTATTGTCGATTACTATGGTGTCACATGAAATTGGCTTAATATTTATTCTGCCACCAAAACCGACCAGCTGTACAAGCTACGCTCATGACACGGGTTATCACTGTTTATGAACAATAATAAGTTGGACCAATGACACATGACAAAATGACATTTTGTGTCTGATATTCAGTACGTTAAAACGCGTTGATCAACCAATGACTTACATACTTTTATCGAATTGTATTAACACGGTTCATATCGATATGAACCCAGTGGGACCATCTATGTTTGAGATGTACATTTTAACTCTGGCAGTTTCAACAACGGTTCCTTCAGCGACCATGACAGCTTCAACTGGTCCCACAACTACTCTGACTACTACGACGATCGCGTCACCGTCAACCAAATCATACACAACGTCCACAACATCGATGACTACAGAACCATCACCGACAACAAAGACAAGCACGGCTACATCGACCACCATGCCGTCAGAATCGTCAGCGGAACGTTCAACGCCAAGGTCAGCTCAATCAACAATTCAGTCAGCGTTACCTTCCTCTGACAGCAAATCAAAGGCATCCCCAACGACCATGCCTATTAAAAGTGGTGAGTGAGGCTTGTCCCATAAATCAAGACTCTTAAAGATAGACAGTGTCAAATGACATGGCCCTCATTAACAAGGGTTAATTAATATGATCCTTAATTTTAAAAAATAATCTAACATAGTTCCCCATTGGTATGTAATGGTACATACTTTAAGACATATTTATTACAGCCATTAATGCATTACCATCAGGCAAACATATTTTATGTTACCCCACACCTCAGTGATTACCTATGTGCTCCTGTTATTTTCAATGTACCACACTTACAAGCGAGGTATCTTGCAATGTACCCCGCTGCTAATGGCAACATTCAGTACTTCGTGGTAATACGTATTTATTTCGAATAACATTATCACGCATAATACACGGAAATTAACGGTGTTTTGCGAATGCAAATCGATGGAAGGGAGATAAAGCTAAATCTGTTTTCTTGTGTCGTCTGCAAAATTTAGTGATGGCTACGAAACGATTTGCCTCGAATTCCAATAAGTAAATTTTGACAAAACGTTCAAATGTACTCCCTGTGATTGTTTAGAAGGGTAATTACGCAACGACGACTTCACTAAGAAAATGCATGCAGGAAAACAGCAAGATTGCAATCGTTTGATTTACACAGGCTGATCGAAGGTTGGGCACCAATATTCTAAATTATGTGCAGGATGACTTCTTGGGTGGCATTTAAAAGTTGGTGTGATGAACTTCGAGGTGAGTTCTATGGATATACAACTGCTTCGATATAGAATGAGCTACGCTTCCGTGTAGTTAGTAACATCGTCATCAAGCATGTGATTTACAATACTGAAGACAAGGTTATGTACACATAGTAACGTTTACACAGTAAGTGACTGATGGACAATTAATGGGGTGGACGTACAAGGTTGGGGGATGTTTAGGCAAGAAGGCAATTGTTACACAAACAAAATCTGCTACAGGGCATTGTTGGGAGGAATACAGACAGGAGGATAATAGAATAATGACTGGTTGGTGACGAGTTGGTTGATGTAAAAGAGTCTTACCGGCCATGAACAGAGACCAAAAAATATTATATTGCCAATTCCCAGTAACAAACCTGAGTCGATTTTAAGGTATTCAGGACTGCAATATTTTCGATGAAATTGTGTTCTACAGTTAACTAACAAGTGACCCCAAGTGAAAAATAGAAGGGTAATTACTACTCACAGACGAATGGCGAATTAACGACTGATATGAATGATACATGGCGAAGAGCATGCAGGACTTGAAGATTTGATAGGGGTTTGAATGGAGACAAGATAATGTTTTCAGTGAAAGGTACAAGAGCAGCTGCATTTCATTGAAAGCTATTAAATAGTTGTTGTTTTCAAGAAAGAGAAAAATACTTAGCATCAACTATGCCAGGTAATTTCTATTTTTAAGAGTCTGAAGCATAGTTCTTTATATTAGACCCTTTTAACAAGTATATAGATTCTTTTCCATGAATATCAATGATGAAAAATACTAAGCCCTGTTATGTAGCTGATCAAAACACAACTGGCTGAAAGAACTTGTTGTTGTTACAAATTTGTCTGGCCCCGTTACAATATGGTACTTGATGGTCCCTGTCTGGCACTCGGCATTAATGGGTACAACATTACTGTCAGCTCGGAGTCAGTTTGAAGAGTTTGAGTAGTGCAGTCATGGTTAAGTGGGGCATGGTATCTCAGTTTCTAGGACAATAAACCCAGCTTACGGCTGGGCTAGTACAAGCAAACACACATACGCACACACGCACGTCGTCATGAGAGCGAAATATTCTTAAGTGTGACATTAAACCCCACTTCACTTCACCACCTTTCACATTCCAGCCTTCAATTCAACGTCACCCGTTACTCATAGAAGTCCATCCTTTGACTTTGCCCTGATAGCGGCTGGAGTGATCGGCGTCAGCGTCCTTCTGGTCGTGGTAGTCTGCATCGGCAGAGCGGTCAGAAGACGGTGGACGGATTCCTATGTGTGATGGACACTGAACAATACTCACCGGCTTATGAAAATAACAAACAATTCGTTTAATGTCTTAAGAACATAGAAAGACAACAATAATAAAATTGATTATGAACCCTGTTTACAATGTAGACACGTTGTGTTATATAGTAGTCCAGTTCAGTTGTAGTTTGGACAAGAACTAATGAGTGACGGGGAATGACGGATTACCTTTTCCGAGTTGAATTAATTACATGATTAATATAAGTTGGGTCATGCTCCTACAAATGGTCAAATATTCGTTTGTATCTTGCGTCATGGCCCGATTCAGTCTCCCAAAGGCAATTCGAGAGAGCAGTGTCCACTCTTGCAGCAAATGGCCCGAGCTGATAGGACAGGGGTCCTGTATGGGTGACACTTTGTAAGTCTTATCACAAATAGTGCATTAAAGCAAGGGCAGAGAACTCAGATGATACAGTTGAGACTGAGGATCAAAATAAACTGACGGCCATAGCTTTAAACCAGTCTAATTAACAAGTATAAACAATATGAACGCATGCAGTGGAATGTATAGAGAGGAGATAATTCCTAACGAAATCAAGACTTAAACTGATAGTCATTCAACAACCAACATTTGATTGAAAGTTGGCTAAACTTACGTGTGATAGCAAAATCAAATTTTTAACATAATCAGCAGTGGGCAGACACATCGAAAATAACCTAGGCACAAGTCACATTAATAGCATGCAAGACTATATCCTGCTACCAAGCACGCAAAAATTCTTCTTTGCACAGAAAATAGCGATAGCAGTCGTTTGATGATGTCGCGTAGGATACTTCGCCTTCCTTTTCACAGGATCTCAGTTTTTGTCGGTTTGGTTCCGGTCGATGTAGGCACTATGGAACCACGCAGTACAGTTTGAGTATTGTCATGCTGATAAGGGACATCGTCTTTGGAGGTGGTGGCTGGAGAATTGAACGAGGAATGGCACTCATATCGCACGCAGCTGACTAATAGCCGTTGTATATTTGTATATATTTAAATATTAGGGAGTGGGTATATAAAGATGGATAGTTTGTCTCCAGTCCCGTTCACATTTGTGAATAAAGTATGTTTAAACGAAACAATGTCCGGTGACCAGTAATGTTCTTTCCTGCCAACAGACTACTCCCCTCAACATAACATCCCCTCCATTATGCGACAGGACCTCCTGTCAACACCGTGCCTTCTCTCGTTCTCCCTTTCAAATGTGAACACACTGTCTTCCACCAGTCTTGAACAGCTCTACTTTCATCCTTAGTAAAGACAACCTTCTCTCAACCACGTCGCTGCCAAGGCTGTGCTATGTTGCGCTGTCGATAACTTTCCTCTGTGATTCGCGTATGCTCTAATTCTTCGAATCTGGGATAGTCTGGTCACGATGTGCCTCACAGTCAGGAATATATTTCGTAGTTACAAAAGACGCAAATACCACTATTTACGGAGAATAGCTAACCTTGGTCTGCCTGTCCTCGGCCTGTTTCCTGTTTTCACTGTTTGAATCAGGTGTTTGTATCATACCCAGGGTCCAGTCGCGTTATCAGGGTGTCGGCTGTGATTTTTTGCAGTTTTATTTTATCACCGTGAGTGTTGCTCAATGTGTAAAATGATTTCCAATTTATTTTGAAATAGATATCTTTCATCATAAATAGGCTGTATTGAGACTATTGACCATCAGCACTAACTGCCTGATAAACAAAACATATTGATCAACTTACCTCACTGGCCTCTGTCATGGAAGCATAACAATTAACTGAACTCAATATGCTACGTAGCGATATGTATATCGTTTGATCGAGATCAACACAGCATACCAGGTTGCTTGCCTCTGTTCGGATGTTGATGATACATGCTATTGATGACACCGCAAATGCAAAAGCAGTTCCCGTCGTCTATAGCAATGTTGTTTTTTTTCTTAAACTTACATGGTCATTAATTAGAATGTGTTTATTGAAGGGAGGTGGGACAGCCTCTTCGTCACGCCGAAGACCCGGGTTCGATTCCCCACGTATGCACAATGTGTGAAACCCATTCCTGGTGTTTACCTCCGCGATATTGATTGAATTTTGCGAAAAGCGGCGTAAAACCGTACTTACTAACTCACTAGCTGTATTTATGTATCTTTATCTGTGACACCGAATGTACTCGTACATACTGTCCCGGAAGCAAGTGATACAAAAAAAAAAAAACGATGAAAACGCTAAGGGTGTTTAATAGTTAACCTTTCCTTCCAGCAAAATCTTGGTTGAATTGACCAGAAGTGATTCAGCAACGTAGTGTTCAGGACTAACTGTCAGACATAATGTGTCTTCCAGTATTACTTACACTTAAGTCAGTGTTTAGGACGTGCTAGTATATGCAACAAGACTCAGCGCCCGACTACATCCGAAGTGATACAGTGACTAAGTGAGCGAGTGTTTATGTTTTCTGCATAGATTTTATTTGTGTCGAACAAATTAAATGGACAGGTGGAGGAAAATTGCTGTTGTCCCCGCCGTGATATTGCTGGAATATTGCTGAAGGCGGTGTAAAACCATACTCACTCACTAATATGTGAAAATAATCATAATGTCATCACTTATAGATAAGTCCAATCCCCTCGATTCAGTGAGGAAGCTGGGTCACGGTTCTCGCCGGATCCTGAAGTTTGTCCCGACGTCTGCTTCACATCATGAGTGCACCAAATTTTGTTCGTGTCAGTTATTTAGCAAATGGTGACGTTTAGCATTGGGTACTAGTTTTGTGTCTGACTTAGGAAGCTGAATATATCCTACAAAGACTTTCCTGGAATCATGAGACGTTACCGTGGAATGAGTACGGAAAGCGCAAGCGTTCTGTGTTTGATATCAATCTATACAACATAACGGAAAATGTGACCAAATAATGTGAATGTGTAAGCGCACTTCTCAATTGAACGACAGATTCAAGATTAATGTTTGTACAGTGTTCCCAGCCTTACAAAACACTGAACAGCAATCTAAATGATAATACGATGTGTCTCGCGGAAATTCTGTAAATATTATTTGCATTCATTCAGCCTGTATACGTTAAAGTAACGTCAAGATACTGGAGTTCACCTTCGTACGGATAAACCCAGGGAAACAGTACAATGTGACCTTGGTGTCTGTGACCGAAGCGGATCATGGATCATCTTGGACGTGTAGGGTCAGAGGCGAAGACAGTAACTCGATGATCTTGGTGGTTGGAGATCTGCCTTTGGGTAATGTACTTACACCGTCATGCTAAGTTTGACTTGCCAACTCCAAATGGGAGGAAGCATGGTCGACCAACTTACTGTGCGATGATTAGGAGTGCAAAGATGGGTTCGAAACCAACGAGAACGGTTGTGATAAGACAATACTTGGGCGATAATGGGAACATAGGTATATGACACGTTAAGAAAAAACACCTTACCACACATTTATGTACGCTGACACAGGAAACGTGTGTTGGACGCAGAATCTACTAATTACGGCACAATAACACACAACAGCATATTGATTACACCATCAGTGAGTGAGTGAATGAGTGATTATGGTATTACGTCGCTTGGGGCGATATCACGGTGGACATCAGAAATGGTCTTAACTCATGTAGTTATTAAAATCACAGCTGAACTCACACAATTCGTGTGTTCATCCACCGGAATAAATCGTCAGTAGCAAGGCAGTCCGCATTATTGGACTGCAGGTCAAAGGTATTTTAAACTGGGAATTGGTAACTTTGGTTCAGTATTAAATACAGTTAAGGATGATATTGGTATCACAGTAGACCATTTATATGTCATTGTAGCGTGATCAATTGCTATGATACAAAACATACGAAAGACGCAAATACCACTATTTATGACCATTAGCTACCCTTGGTCTGAATCTTCTTTGCCTGTTTACTGTTTTCACGGTTTGAATCAGGAGTCTGTATCATACCCAGGGTCCAGTCGCGCTATCAGGGCGTCAGCTGTGGCTTTTTGTAGTCTTTTATCACCGTGAGCGTCGCACAATGTGTAAAATGATTTCCAATTTAATTTGAAATTACTTTTTATCTTTCCTCATAAATAAGCAGTATTGAGACTACTGACCATCAGCACTAACAGCCTGATAAACAAAACATATTGATCAACTTACCTCACTGGCCTTTGTCATGGAAACATATCAATTAAATGAACTCACTGGGTTATTAATGAAAAGAGACAGCAATAACATATGAAAGTGAGATTTTGTCCTATGCTGCACTACAAAAATGACTTGGTTTCCAGAAACCTGGAAACCATCCGTAATGTGGGTAATTGCGGAATCCAGTTGGTTTCCATTCCCTGAAACTCACTAACTGAGTTTCCAACTAGATTCCATTTTGGAAATGTGATTTTGGTATTCCTGTAAATGGAAACCAAAATGAAACTAAGTTCGGGGGTTTCTTGTTGGTTTCCATACCTGGAATTTGCAACTCTCAGATCTCACTAAATGGAAACCAACATAAAAGTAGAAAATGTAGTTTCATGATGGTTTCCATTGCTGTTTTGAACTAAGTAACATAAAATGTGTAATTGTTTACCATCCTGACATCCAGTTGGTATCCATTCAGTAAAACTGGGTGACCTAGTTTCCAAATAGAAGCTGGTCATTTTGGTATGGGATTGTGTCAGGAATTTTAATCTTGGTAACTAAATACCAGTAATGCACCATGCATAATACATAAGTAATAGCATGTTTTGTATTATTATTCGTTGTCCGTGTGTTTGTTGTTTAAACTATCCCAGTAATACTTTTTTTCGTATTTTGGAAGGAAACATATATTCATCGCTGTCAATGCTTTCATTTAGAGACACAATTGCAAGTCAGATTTCAGACCATGAGAAAAAGTGAATCATTCTTATAACATCAACCCATTACTTGCCAATATTGCTTCAGTCGCTTAATTTGTTATAGTGCTGGATGACGTTTAATGAGTTTCCTTCGGGAAACATAGAGTTGGCAAAGCAGAAGCTTCCCTTCATTGAACACACGCTGTGTAAAGCACAGCTGGTGATATTGTTCCCTGTTGGAACAAGGCAGCTGACGACAGCCGGCTTGGTAAGGTAAGGCTTGGACAGAGTCAGTCTACATGCATATACGAATGCAAGGCTAAGTAATCTTATATTTAAGCCACCTTACACGCCTGCCAATATCTGTATTACCGTGTGTGCATGTATTGAATAGCTGATAGTGATTATATGTAAATTGAGAATAACTTTTGTGTGGTACGGTTTATGCAGGGCCCAGTTAATATTGGCGACGTACAATGTGTCGTCCGTAATAGCATTGAGAATTACTGACAATCCATACCATGAGATTAACCACGAATATATTCATTAACCCTCTAAGAGTTTCCCGTGGCGACGATGGTAGCCTATTGTTAAAGGCAAAGACATGGGCTCGATTCCCCAAATCGGGAATATAAGAAACCCATTTCTGGTGTCCTCCGCCGTGATATTGCTGAAATAGTGCTAAATGTGGCGTAAAACTATACTCGCTCATTCTCATAGGTTCCCAGCAGACCCGTTAAAAATGGGGGTTAGAATAGCTCTTCAAGTGCGATGCGTACCTTGTGAGGACGTACGTTCAGGGGTTCCCTTACTGGTTTCCATGAGTATATGAAAACGATGGTCATATGTATATATCTGTATTATGTTTGTCCGTTCTCACAATGCAGTGCAATTTCATACAAGAAATACATACGTTTAAGACAATTAGGTGCCTCGTATGCAATACTTAATTCCTTACATGGTTAAATTGTGGAAAATTGGTATTCCGTGTGGTGAAATGTTGCATACATGAAACATTTACCCAGATATGTTCAACTTCTACACCAGTTTACAAGCCGACATTACCCTGTGTGCACAAGGTGTAAAACAAGGTCGACTAATACAACACATTCGGGCGTGTCAAAATAAGTGTCGGGGAAAAGCCAGGTTCCTTTTCATATCATTTCCAATTTCAACAAGTCCGCTAAAAATGCATTGGCCTGTGAGCATTTCTTTAACAAGTCCACATACGGAAGTCAGAATGACGAAAGGTACACAGATTCTTAAACCTTTACTCATTCCGAGGTATCTAAACCACAATTACTATACCTAAATCCAAATCAACTGTACAATGAACAGCAGCACTAATTAAACCACCCAAGCATCAAAATAAGCAGGTTTGAAGTATGGCTGTAAGAGATATTCTACAATGAAACATTTCATTTGAACAAAACATGACTGAATAATAACCAACACAGGACTACCATACAAGCATCAATAAAGAGGACCATGCAAGATATACCCTGAAGCAACGTTGGAACAATCTATGACACAAAGAATTCAAAGTTACAATACAGACAACAAACTTAAAGAATATGTCCACATGACATGACTCTTTCATTTTCTAAAGCACAGAAGTGACATCATATTGTGCACCATTTCTTCCACTGTGTCCTTTCCTGGATGGAAATCCCGATGCGCTTTAGCCATAGTCATGTCCCAGAAATCTAAATAAACTATCTGGTGCTGCAGTGAGGCAAATGCCTCATGCCATATTTCAGTGTACAGAAGACCCCAGTAAGATAACATTCCACGCTTACGTCTGAAAAATGCATGTGGACCGCGAACTGCAACTGTCACATTAGGAGCGCGTGCCAAGAGGTTCTTTACTGATGGAACAAGTCTTTGAACATGTCGACTGAACACATCCGGATGGATAAGCGTGAAATGAACGTACAAATACAACACAACGATGTCCTTGGTTGTGTTCGGGAGACGGTCCATCATGATGTCTTGCCCTAGGTTCGTTGACCTGTTATAATGTCGACCTCCATGATAGAACGGTAGTTCATGAGCACGCCAGGAAACTGAAAAATTGTGTGTAACATCTGCGTCTGTTGTGGGCACATGCTCGTCCCAATGGGAAGGGAAGTGAAACATTGAATGAAGAGCGTCTTTAAACTGATTACTAGTTGAATCCCCGTGGAGCCAGAGCGTCTTTCCTTTCAAGCATCGTCCGTAGGCATCAGTGGTGCGGGGCAGGGTATCAGTACACAACAGCGAATGCCACCTATCATGGAGAAAGAACCCATTCGGCGACTTTCGTTGCCATGTTATCACACTTGGTAACCTGTTGCATGGAATTGTAGGTGCCAAACGTTCCATATCATTAGAAGCTGTTAAAATAAAAAAGGAAGAATTCAAATAAGGACACACACTTATTTGTGTGTCCAGTGTTGGCAATAGAAAACTGGCTAGTACTAGGGACATTGCACCTATCCTATCAACACACTTGGTGGACGATTTGTCCAGTGATGCATTGCAACCTTCCTGTCAGCTCTATTTGTTGACGACGTTTTTTATCCAATCAGTGACACCATGTGTATTGTTCCTATCAACACTGTGTGAGCGATATTCCAGTGAGTGACACCATGTGTATTGTTCCTATCAACACTGTGTGAACGGTTTTTCCAGTGAGTGACACCATGTATCATTCCTGTCAACACTATGTGTTGACGATTTGTCCTGTGATGCATTGTGTCTTTCCTGTCAACAATATGAATGGTCAATTTGTCCTGTGATACACTACATCCCTCCTATTACCACTATTTGTGGACGATTTATGTTGCTTGTCAACAACTGTTTCTACGATTTGTCCAGTGAGCAAAACATTGCCTACCATCTGTGATACATTACCTGTTAGCAATATGTGTGGACATTTGTCCAGTGATACTTACCTCTTCTGACAGACACCTTCACTGAGGTCTTTAATACATCGAGTTTTGAATCTGCCACAGACCTGCAATTTACACAAGACACATTAAATGACTTGATTAAAGTTACTTTGTGTAAACGGCAATCACAAAGTGAAATATTTTCAAGTTAGAAATGTTCAAAACTTTATTGAAAATGGTGCATGTCTAAGGCGTCTAAGCTTATTTTCTATAAGGCTGCTAAAGTAAATGTAACAGAGACATCAAACGGAAGCTTATTGGGATTATTTTGATGACCTTTAATCGTTAATTATTACTTTCACCTCTACGGACGTTGCTGAAGAAGTTTAGTGTTACGCCACACTCAGCAATATTCCAGCTATATGACGGCGGACATTACTGACAATGATTCTTCGACAAATTTTTTCTTCGACAAATTTCTTGTTATTTCTACCGTGTCCTTGTCAATTTAAGTGTCTTGCAAAACAAAGTCGTAGTCTTTATAACTTTACACCTAACAAACACACAGAATATTATATTCTATTATATTATTATAATACAAAAGTACATACAAATCCAGAATGTTTCTCTCTGTGGTATTAAGTGGAGCGTCAATTCGGTTATTGCTATATGTATGCGACCATGTATCACACGTTAACTGTTTAATTTTGGACTTCCTGCAGAAGTAACTGGATCCATTGTTCTCATTTGTGAAATTACACCATTCGTTCGTCTTTAAGGAATTTTCTTGGTTAGCTGAGCACTTTGTTGCATCTTTGAGATTGTTTGCTCGGAATTCAGCAAAAATTGGCCAGATGAAATCATGCTTTTCGAATATCATATAGTCGAGAACGATCTCCTCCCTTCTCGCGGCGATAAAGGCCTTAATTGTTGCATTTCCCAGCCACACAGCTTTGAGCAGAGCAGTATAACTTCCATTATTGAGGTCCGTGACCCGACCGGAAATCGAAGCTGCTGTCTCTGGGTTCTCCATCCAAACTCTCAAGAAATCGCCTCCAGTCATCTTGGGGTCACCGTTCATATCATACAGATCCATTTGCACTTCGATCCCATCTCCTAAATTGTAGACTTTGTGGGCGTGCTTGAGATATATGCGTGATTTGTTCGGATGAGCATACAACGAAGGCACGAAGATTGTTCCATAACGCATAGCCTCCTCTGTTAGATATGTCAATCCTCTTTCGGGAAGGATGACCCTGCAACCATACAAAATACTTACAGTTGACTCGGTCATCATGTGAGGTCGAAAATTAACTTACCAGTAGCTACAGAAACATATGTTGTACATAAAAGACATCAATTTCTGAGAATCATACGACCTTGTTTTATTTTAAAGATGGAACAACGTTCTGAGTCAAAACGGTTTGGAGCGGTTTACTGAAGCATGGGATGTTTTAATTTTGACTGACATATGCTGGAAGGCAAAAGTTATTGTGACACTCAAACAACAACAGATTCAGAACTTTTACTGTCAACAACGGAATGCTATGAAATGGAAAAACAAGTATTTCAACAGACAGATGCAAATGTACAAACTCACAGGCACGTGTACATGTGTTATGTCCAAAATGCGCTCAATCAGGTCATAAACGTCGTTGACACTGATTAATTGTTGTTTACCTCCGCACTAAGTACTATTCAAGCTATTTGGTGAATGTCTAATAATAACTGAATCTGGACCAGACAATCCAGAGATCACACCATAGGCATGGATCTGCACAACTGGGATATAATGGTATGTGCATTTGTAATATGAGCCCAGCTTCACAGATCTCACTGGACAGCGACAACCGCCAGTTTCTCTGAACGGTGATGGATAAAATAGTGTTGGCGAGAACGTTTTCGTCGTCATTTGACCATGGGTGTTTCGATGATGCGATGATCGAAAGTAATACGTACAGTAATACTTACTGTGATAGGCTGAACGTATTCCAGTGCAAATGTAGATACAAAAAAGAAAAAAAACCGCCAAGACAAAGACTGGCAAAAAGTCGTTTCTTCATGGTAGATTGTTGGCTACAAACGAGAAACAACTGGTGTCGTCCCAACTTCATTGACGCGTTGGGCCACACATTGACAGCCAATCGATGTGACACAGCTATGAACTGTAATGGCGTTTGTAGGTGAATGTTCCGCCAAAATCAATCATGAATGCTTTGTTGGCGAAATTGTCACCCTGTCCTACTTGAATAATACCCGCTAGTACGGTGATGTGACCACCTAACCCCTCACGCCCGAATCTACCAGAAACTCCCCAGTACAGTAGTCTGATATGAAGCAAGGTGATACAACGAACTGAACAAGGTCAATGTACACATATAACTTAGTAGTGAATATATATAATTGACAAGGCTGACTTGTCTGATAACAGTGTTAGTACCTACATAACCTACGTCACATTGACATACAGAAGCTGAACTTGGTTTTCCTTCACCTATGCAACTTCTACTAATAATAACTATAATAGTCAGGCCTACACCTATCTTGGAATGCAAGACAAGCTCCAGAATGCCCAGATTCAGGATAAACTTCGGGCCGAGTATAAATCTCCATAAAAATATAAATAAACCAGGTGAAGTCCTTCACCAAGTCAGCTCAGAGTCGGTCCTTTGTGGAGAAGCTTTCTGAGAAACCATTGCATCGTGTTTACATGCAGTGTGTGGAACAGAAAAGCAATCCAACCGACTCCTTCGCCTGGATGAAGTCGACTGGTCTCAAATGTGAAACTGAGGGCTTCCTTTTTGCTGCTCAGGACCAGTCACTTCCTACTCGCAATGGCCAGAATGATATTCTTAAAGAAAATATCAATATGAAATGTCGTCTTTGCAATGAATTCACAGAGACTGTATAACACCTTGTCAGTGGATGCCCTTCCTTGGCACAAACAGCATATCTTGAAAGACATGATGGCATGGCTCGCTGCTTTTACTATCGTCTCCGCCATGCCTGTGGCTTTGACCCCGAGGTCCATCCATGGTACGACCCTGAACATGTCCAGGGCGTCCTGGAAAATGATGCTTTCAAACTTCTCTGGAATAGGCCAATATACAGCCTTAGACGAATTCCAGTCAACAAATCTGATCTTGTCCTTTTTGATAAAACCAATGAAATTATTTATATCATTGAATTTTCTGTCCCTTTAGACAGCAATGTGATTGGCAAGATTCAGGAAAAGCATCATAAATATGCGGACCTCGCCTTTCAAATGTCTCGCCTGCGTCCCAAGTATACTGTCGTCAGGCTCCCCATTGTTCTCGGTGCCCTTGGTTTGGTACCTCCTGATCTCTTGGCGCAGATCAGGAGAGTGCCCGGGTTCTCCATCGGGAGCACAGCCCTTCGGACAATCTGGGCAATGCAGAAGGCTGCAGTGTTGGGGAGCCTCCATATCCTCCGAAAAGTTCTTGGTGGATTCGACTAGGCAGTGTTTCCTGGGAGAAGTCCCATTCGCTGTCTGGGCTGCGTGTAGAGGTGGCGAGGGCCCTGAGCTGATGATGAGCATTACCAGCCTGATTGTGCCAGGATCACCCGAACCCTCTGCTGCATTTCAATTTCAATCTTAATCTGTAAAATAATAAGGGTAACTAAAGATGGATCGGTCATGTTACAAGGGGGAGGAGTTATTGAGCATCTTGTGGAAGAGCAGGCCTAAACCTATCTTGGAAAGCAAGTTCGAGACAAGCTCCAGAATGCCCAGATTCAAGATAAACTTCGGGCCGAGTATAAATCTCGTTTAAAGAAAATCTGGAGCTCAGAGCTAAATCCTCGAAACAAGGTCAAAGTCACCAATATTTTTGCTGTGCCAGTCCTCTCCTATTCCTTTGGAGTAGTTGATTGGACAAAACAAGACATCCAGGGTCTTGACCGCCTGACCAGAAAGATCATGTCATATAACAGAGCACACAACCCTCGTTCCTCTCTTAATCGTTTATATATGCCAATCAATTCTGGAGGTCGGGGTTTGATTAATGTGGAAGTTCTTCATGACAGAATTTTATTGTGTACTTTTGCACATATTTATTTATCGGATGATCATCTTGTGATGCATGTCAAGACTCACGATGAAAGCAAGGAATTCCACAGCTATTTTAAGCGTGCCAAGGTTGTTGGACACAATCTGAAACTTGAAGTTGATTTTGCTCATGGTGATGTGCTGCTGGACGGTACAGCGATGGGAGTAAACCAGGTGAAGTCCTTTACCAAATCTGCTCAGAGTTGGTCCTTTGTGGAGAAGCTTTCTGAGAAACCATTGCATCGCGTGTACATGCAGTGTGTGGAACAGAAAAGCAATCCAACCGACTCCATCGCCTGGATGAAGTCGACTGGTCTCAAATGTGAAACTGAGGGCTTCCTTTTTGCTGCTCAGGACCAGTCACTTCCTACTCGCAATCGTCAGAATGATATTCTTAAAGAAAATATCAATATGAAATGTCGTCTTTGCAATGAATTCACAGAGACTGTATAACACCTTGTCAGTGGATGCCCTTCCTTGGCACAAACAGCATATCTTGAAAGACATGATGGCATGGCTCGCTGCTTTTACTATCGTCTCCGCCATGCCTGTGGCTTTGACCCCGAGGTCCATCCATGGTACGACCCTGAACATGTCCAGGGCGTCCTGGAAAATGATGCTTTCAAACTTCTCTGGAATAGGCCAATATACAGCCTTAGACGAATTCCAGCCAACAAACCTGATCTTGTCCTTTTTGATAAAACCAATGAAATTATTTATATCATTGAATTTTCTGTCCCTTTAGACAGCAATGTGATTGGCAAGATTCAGGAAAAGCATCATAAATATGCGGACCTCGCCTTTCAAATGTCTCGCTCGCATCCCAAGTACACAGGCGTCAGGCTCCCCATTGTTGTCGGTGCCCTTGGTTTGGTACCTCCTGATTTCTTGACGCAGATCAGGAGAGTGCCCTGATTTGCCACTTGGAACACAGCCCTTCGGACAATCTGGGTAATGCAGAAGGCTGCAATGTTGGGGAGCTTTCATATTCTCCGGAAAGTTCTTGGTGGGTTCGACTAGGCAGTGTTTCCTGGGAGAAGTCCCATTCGCTGTCTGGGCTGCGTGTAGAGGTGGCGAGGGCCCTGAGCTGATGATGAGCCTTACCGGCCTGACTGTGCCAGGATCACCCGAACCCTCTCTGCTGTATATCAATCTTACTCTGTAAAACATAATAATAATAATAATAATGTAGTTTTGTATCCCGCTAGATTCCATACACACGTGTATGCTCAAAGCGGCACATAGTTCAACAGTCATAGTGTTCACGAAACAGGAATGTCTTTAGTTGGGATCTGAAAGAGTCAAATGAAGGAGAGAGTTTAATGTCCAGAGGCAGCTTGTTCTTGGGGCATGAACACAGAATGACTTATCACCAAAGCTTGTTAAGTTGTACTGAGAAATGGACAGAATGTGGAGGTTATTTGCACGTAGTGATCGTTGGGACTGGTAGTGACCGAGTAGGCAGGATAGGTATGATGGAGCCAATCCATGGCAGCACTTGTATGTCAGGCACAAAACTATGAATTTCAGTCTGGCGTCTATAGGAGGCCAATGTAGTGATTGAAGAACTGGAGTCATTGGTAAGAATTGGGACACTCTTGACACCATCCGTGCTGCAGTGTTCAGTCCTGGAGACATGACAACAAATGGTATGGATTTACAACTTATATAGTATGTACAAGAAGCCAGTGAAATAGTATTTACGAATGAGATGTACAGAGATCAAGAGGAGTAACTGAAGTGTTGATACACAGAGTGGACAATGGATGTACCGAATGTTTATACAACTAGAAGGATAGGATTAACATGATAGGATGATGGGAAGCCAGTTATGAAAACAATGATAGCAAATCACATGATGGGATAAAAGCCTCTTATGTAAACAATGTTAGGAATACCAATGAAGGTATGTACAGTGATGGTGAAGAAACAACGAGATACATGTTATCGATGGCTATATTCTGTTAATTCCCGGTTTGGAGAGGTGGATCCAGATGGCCTCCGTCAGTTTATTTTTTCGCCAGTTGTTGACGTTGACGGCCAAAACGTCAGTTTCCTCCCAATTTATGGCGTGACCAGGATTTTGATGACATGTTCTCATAATGCTGATTTCATATCCGAGTTTTTCATTGATGCTTTGTGCTCTGTGATGCGAATGTACAGGTGCCTGTCTGTTTCACCTATGTAGCTGCTGTAACATGAACATTTCACTTTGTATACACACCCTCTTGGGCTTGGGTTAGTCTGGCTGCTACTGGCTCTTAGTAAAGACTTTAGGGTTTTGCCAGATGAGAAAGTGGTGTCAATGCTGGCACTTTTCTTTGGAAGTCTACTGATGTGATGGCCAACATAGGGAACATTCACACAGATAGGGGATGGTTCGCGTTTAGCAGGAGGTTGGTCACGCTGTTCTAAGGTCTTGTTGATGGTGTTTTCTACCAGGTGTCTTGGGTAGCCATTAAGGATCATGAAGGTGGATTTGAGGTGGGCTATTTCTTGTTGAAGGTTGGAAAGGCTGCATATGTTCTTGGCGCGTCTTGCGAGAGTTGAAACGATGTCTCTGTTGATCTGGGGGTGATGGTTGGAGTGATTATGGATATACTGGTGGGTAGGGGTAGGCTGGCAGTGATGAGCTGGTTGTTTTTAGTTCTGGATGATGATGTCTAGGAAAGGGAGTTGATGTAGTTCCTCAGTTTCCATTTCCATGGTGAACTGGATACGCTGGTATTGTTTGCTCAGATGGAGGGAAATTAAGAGAGTGAGTGAGTTAGCTAATATTTAACGTCACATCAGCAATATTTCATGCATATCGTGACGGGAACAAAACACTGAAATGGAATATATGAGTATTATAAAAACATGTCGACAAAGGACAGTAAACTAGAATAGCACAGAAAAGAAAGTTCAAATAGTAACTAAACCAAAACAATTTATCTATAGAGGACAATACAATATAAAAAATGGGCTATAGATTGCTAACAACTAAAGATAGATCACCATACTAAGGACAATGGGGATTTACAATACTTTTGCTACCTGCATTGGCCCCAGCTGGATTTACATCATCCCCTCAGTCGTCAGCAATTTGGGACATCTAGCCATACAATAGAAAGACACGTATTCTACGATTAGAAACATGAACAGATCTAATTATTTTTAAAACGTAATGATTAAATGGGAACTAACATTACTAAAAAAAGATCCTTCATAGTTGGGGAATTAAAATAGTTATCCCTTGTGGTGGAATATTCCACACAGTCAAGCAAAACATGCTTGACTGTGATTCTTTCATCACAAGTGATACAAAACGGAGGATCTTATCCTTTAAGCAAATATTCATGTGTATATCGTGTGTGGCGAATACGACATCGTCGCATAATCACCGCTTCAAACCTGGACTGACAACACAAGTAGATGTAACCAATGTAGGGTTTTATTTCATGTAATTTATTTATACCTACTTGAGAGTTCCACTTCTTTTGCATCAGATCACGGATATAAGATCTAATGGTGTCTTTATAATCACTGTAAGGAATAAGAGGGGGTGTCACAGATTTGTTGAGTGCTGCCTTAGTAGCAAGGTCAGCCATTGTGTTACCAGGGATTCCTACATGGCTGGGTGCTGGGTAACCAACAGAAGACAATGTCGTATTGGCCAGTAGCTAGATCATTATACAATTCAATAGTTTCTGTTAAAAGTGGAAGTTTGCAAGAAATATTTTCAACAGCCTGAAGGCAAGAAAGAGAGTCGGAAAAGATTATATGCTGCTTAAGGTTAGGGTGTCTTTGAATATATTTGAGAGCTGTTAATATGGCGTTTGCTTCTGCAGTAAAATAGAGCTGTTATCTGGAATTCTAGAAGATATTGTTCTGGATCCAGTGACAGTGGCACAAGCTACTGCACCACCGTCTTTGGAACCATCTGTAAATAAGGGTTTGTAATTGCTATATATTTAATTGATTATATTCTTGTTTATATTGTAATTCATTAGTTTCTGATTTTTTAAATGAAGTTAATGTTATGTCCACTTGGGGCCTAACCAACTGCCAAGGAGGAGAAGAAAGAAGACGGGAGGGAGCTATGTTTTCCAGCTCAATGCCAGCGGAAGAAAGAAAGGTTTAATTCTATGTCCTAGAGGCGGAACAAGAGAAGAGTTCTTGTTGTAAAATCCTCATAAAGTGGATTGAAAACACAGTTATAGGCAGGGTTAGATTCATTTGAGTTTAATTTAGTAATGTATTGTAAGGACAATTTTATACGGCGCTGCTCAAGAGATGGTTCATCAGCCTCAACGTAAAGACTGCTCTGAAAGACCCTAGAGAAAGTCTTAAGCCTTGATGGTGGACAGTATCAAGAAGTCTAAGGTTGCTTTTGCAGGCTCCAAAATTTAAAGTCGTTTTCAAGACACCATTTGTTTATTTTGTTTAAACATAATTGAAGTTGCCGTTCAATAGTGTGCATATTTTTACCACGACAGGAAATATTAAAATCATCCACAAAAAGTGATCCATCAATTGAATCATTTAAAGCCTTTGATAAACTGTTGATTTTAATACTAAATAAAGTGACAGACAAATTACATGTACTGCCTTGAGGGACACCCTGATCCTGATTGTCAGACAGGGTTGAACCCACTCGGACTTGAAATTGCCTGTCGTTTAAAATCTGTGATATAAGAAGAGGCAAACGGCCTCTCAACTCCAAATCATGTAAATCCTTCAAAATGCCATGCTTCCAGGTCGTATCATAAGCTTTCTCGAGATCAAAGAAAATCAATACAGCATGTTGTTTATTTACTATAGCATTTTTAATGAAGGATTCTAAACGTACCAAATGATCAATGGTACTACGATTTTTCCTGAAACAACACTGAATATTTGTGATCGGGTTATTTTTCAAGGTACCAAGTTAATTTGTTGTTCACCATACGTTCCATGGTTTTACAGACACAGTTAGTGAGAGATATCGACCTGTAATTGACGGATCTGTATGATCCCGGCCAGGTTTTGGTATTGGGAAATTAACAGATATCAGGGTGTCTTCCTACCAAATGCGTGGTGCACACAATATAGCCATCAATAACATGTATCTCGTTGTTTTCCCACCATCACTGTACATACCTTCATGTGTTTTCCTAACATTGTTTACATAAGAGGCTTTTATCCCATCATGTGATTTCTTATCATTGTTTTCAAAACTGGTTTCCCATCATCCTATCATGTTAATCCTATCCTTCTAGTTGTATAAACATTCGGTACATACATTGCCCACTCTGTGTATCAACACTTCAGTTACTCCTCTTGATCTCTGTACATCTCATTCGTAAATACTATTTCACTGGCTTCTTGTACATACTATATATTTTTGCTCATCGCCATACTATGTCATTCACCTGCTGAAGGGGCAAGAAGTAGCCCAGAAACGTCGTGTTGTAAGCATTAAAGAAGTTGTAAATCCAAACCATTTGTTGTCATGTCACCCACCAACTTCTAAATGCCAGTCAAGCAAGTACTTTCTGGAGCCTTTGTAATAATGATTTATTAATTCCAAAGAGAAGGCCATTGGCATAGTCTAGTCTGAAATAACAAGGGATTGGACCAATATTTTTGTGACTTCAGTGGTGAGAAATTGCCGGATCTGGCCTATGCATCTTAAGCGAACGTAGCATGACCAGCAGAGACTGTCTACCTGCTTCTCCATGGTAAACTGTGAGTCTGGAGAGACGACGAGACTCTTAACTTCGTCAGAGAAATGGATTTCAGCTTGTCCAATAATAACATAAGCGTCATCCTGTGACTGAAGTTGACGCTTAGACCCAATCAGCATAGCCTCCGTCTTGTCGTCATTGTGTTTGAGTTTCCTGCCGGTCATCCAACCCTTTATATCCGATGTACATGCTGTTGTACGATCCAGAGTTTGACTTATGTTGATTGGGCGAAAACTATCAATAAGCTGGGCATGGTGATCCGTGATATGAGCAAAATTGTTTGTATAAATGAGAAACAACACAGTAAGACCAACGGGATCCGATTGTCTTAAATCGATTTTGATAACATGTTGCCTTCCATTGAGGTACAACTGAAAGAACTGATTGGTAACAAAATGTCCAAATGTTCAAACAAGTGTTCTAAAATGCCTCTTAAAGACGGCTGATGACTATAGATGTGTAACCTAGGAGCGTTTTTTGTATATAGTATTCATCACTCGTACCCATACGAAATGAACATTGCCACTGTGGGTCTGTCCAACATATTTATCTCTTCCAAGAAAGTCAGTTGGCGATTATGGTTTTACGCAGCTATTAGCAACATTGCTGCAATATCACGGCTGGGGACCACCAGGAATAGGTGCCTATGCGGTGTTCTGCGATGTGGAATACTCTGTGTTCATATGCTTCACAAGACGATCATCAGACAAACTGATGTACACAAAAGTTTTCGAAAACAATCTCACATAAAGAGATTCACCTTTCATCAAACAAAGTCATCCCATTAAAATTTATGAATATAATAACGTCGAAAAAAGTAACTGGACATAGAAAAACGTCGAAAAAAACATTTGGGAGTTATTTGGAAAATAAACAGACATATGTAGCTTAGGACTCATGAAATTTGATGTCACGTATCGCACGTGGCAAGGGTACTCTGTGCACAACGCACTTACTCGCGTTTTGTTTTGCATATTTTTGACACTTGCTATTGTAAATTTAAGAACGGTAAATTGTTCACATGGGGACCGTGTACAGATGGAGAGGTGAATGGTATGTTGACGCGTGCGTTGTTCAACGTCGATAGTTTGGTTGAGGAAGCGTTATGGTATGGGGGGAGGGGGGGGGGGGGCATCACATGCCGTGGTCGGACCAGCATGTTGTTGTCAAGCTTGCATCAGCACCAATGCTGGACACTCGCAATGATGAATTTGTGAACTGACTTAACACCACACGTCATCGGGGAGTGCCACGATAACAAGTCATGCTATTATTAGCTTTTTTTCATTCAAAACTGAACTAAGATCAGCTTATACATATTATCACACCCAAACCAAATTATCGAGTAAGAGTATCTGATTCCATTAGTCTCACCAGCATGAGTTGCTGAAAATCATTTCAAAACCTGGTCATCATGGGGACAATGGTAAATGAAGAGAAACTATTGATTCTTTAGTATGAAAAGGTTAAACGAATTTTGATATATATTTGTTAATATAACAGTCGAATTGTCTTTTTGTTTATACAAGTTAATTGCAGACAATATATAATTTACGATTCGCTTGTAGGTGAAAGTTTAGTATCACAAAAAGGAAAGCAAGAAATGGTGTTCTTATAAAATGTTTCATATCCATCCTACATGAAACAGAATCATAGTGTGAACTGTTTGCCTTTATCCACAACAAGCATACCATAGCCCTGAGTATTTCTTGTGTGATTCCATAATGTTCGGTTCACCGTCATAGACCTACCAAGTTTTGTAGAGAAATTCGATTCAGTTTTCACGATTTACCGGGAATCAAACGTGACGTCGTTGTGAAGGGACACAAAATAACACCTATGACAAGTTTGTTTGTTTTTCTGTCCCGTCTAGGAATTGAGACTTCTCACGATCTGTCGAACTCGGTTTTCTATTTCAGGTATTTTCATGGATGTATATTTTATTCGTCTTCTAGCATATGTGAGTTAATGGTTTGTTTTCACAGAGCAGAATTTCTTCATTTCATCAGAATTGCGTGTATATGGAATAAAACATACTGCCTTATAAGTAATTGCCACAGTATTCAATCCATTCACAAACAGAAATCTCCAGAATAAACAGACTATCCAACACAGAAATGCCTAGACCAGAAATCTGTTGCGAAAATGTTGTGTTTTCAAACATGTATAACTCGGCCACAAATAGACTTTACGCATGAGTTACATATGTTGACGACTGTTTGAACACAATAGGTAATTAATACATTTTTTTTAAAAATACAAATCTCTATGCGTATCTTTTGTTGGATAGTATATATGCGCTCTCAAAACACTGCTTTTGGGACTACTTGTCCAAACTGTAGAGCTAAAAAGGGACGACAGACCACAATACACAATACGTCCATTTGGCTCGAAAATATGCGAGGATTTTTTGTCGTCCTGTCGCTGAATGCAAGATCTAACCATTGTCTTCTTACCTGACCTGCGAACTTGGATCTAACAACGACGTGATGACTGATGGAAAACAGATGTTCCATCTCACGGTGTCTATAAAATATCTAAGAGAGTGATTGTAAATTATGCGAGCACTCTCGACTTCAAAACAGCATGTCAAAAATGCAATGTCAAGGGGAAATTAAGTTATTTCAGTCTTTGTTCAACGTGGCCTCCATCTTCCTCCACATCTAAACGAATCCGCACGTTTCTTTCAAGCAGAAATGCTTTTACGTATTTTTCCCCGATATCTCCTCCCATGACATAATTATCCTGCCCTTTAACGCCCGCGAGGTCAATTTGTCTTTCCTTTAGAGAGTCCCATATGGCATTGCATTTTTGGACATGTTGTTTTGAATTTGACAATACTCGCATGATATGCAAGCAATCGCTTAGATATTTTGTATACTTGTATACTCACTCTCTATACTTCGGGGGATATGGTCAGTGGCTTGTTCTTGCGGAGCACATTTCAAAAACCACGAGACAAATTTCATCCAATCCTGGAACATGTATTACCCACGGGCTGGACTTGAGGTATTTGCTATTTTGAAATTTTACAAATATGATTTTATTTCCTGTTGCCATGCAACAGATGCTAGGTCTCTGACTGAGAGTGTGGGTCGAATCCCGGGTGGGACTCCCTAAAAGTACTACAATCCGTACTTTTTTAGGAAGTGTAGTCCCAAATGTAACGTTTATTACATCTGACCACGTTTTAAATGACACCATGTAAAAATATCTCATCTTTACTAGATAACGCTGACTGATATTTTTATGTTATCGAATCAACAACAAAAATATTTTAAAAATGCCAGATCAGATTTTCTTCCATTTGGCAGATCTGTCATAGGCATATGTTACCTAACATTAAATACACCCAAAAGACGGTATGGTTTATATAAATTCTGATCTTACAATGACAGCCACATAGTCGCATGCTCTCGTCAACTTGTGAATGCATACTTTGGAGCCAGGAACAAAGGTAGTGCAGCCATTAACTATGTTTTGCAAAGACCAGGATTGTTCACATTTTCCAAGAAGCATTGGGATGTCAGTAGGTCATGTGTGATTTTCGTAAGAATACCATGCACGCTGGCGGTGTGGTAGCCTAATGGTTAACGGTTTGATTCCCCACATTGGTTCACTGTGTGAAGTCTTCAGCCTGATATTGATGGAATATTGTTAAAATAACATAAAACTAACACATGTTATTCCGTGACATAATCTAATCATATAATATACGAAACTGTGATCGGACCAAACAATATGACACATGAACCCTTAAAGCAAAGGGGAAAACATGGCCTTTCTACTGAGAAAATGTGATGGGTCTTTTAAGGCGCTATGATCTACACGGTGATACATTTCGTACCTCGTAACTTTGACCGGCATATATACGTTAGTTCAGGAAATTGACAATAGCAGCAATGAGGATCGCGATTAAGAACAGTTACTAGAAAAAGACTTTCTATTTCATAAAGTAGATAAAGGATGCTGTTAAGTCTCTTAACACAAAAAATCCCCATCTCCCGACAAAATCACGAGCATATTATATATGCAGGTGATGCATTCATTTATTATGTATGTAAACTTTTGAATCATATAATTGAATTTCAATATGTTCCAAACGAAAATAGAATTTGGATGGTAATACAAAGGTGAAAAATGATAAAAACGACCCTAGAAAATAACATCTTGCCTTGGTAAACGATTTGAATAGCTTTTGCTCAAACAAATTGAAAGGCTACTGCGTAGATCGAATCCGGACTCTCCTGATAAGCTATAATTAGGATTTCGAAAAGAGTGTAAAGCCATTATGTCAGTGCTTACTCATATGGATAATATACACTACTTCAAACACAGAGATTGTCCACTCTTTACAGCTTTTCTCGAAAGAGACCTAGCATTTAGCACGATGGTATTACCTTCATGAACGTGGTATCAGAGGAAATACATGGAAACTGTTAAATCATTATTATACAAATAGCCAATCATCTGTTGCATACCATGACGAGAAATCAGAAATGTACATGGTCAAACAAGGTGTTGGACAAGGGAGGTTATATCCTTTCCTTTGTGTTTTGTTCGTTTGTTTTTCAGTTTGTGTGTTTTACTACACTCTCTTATTATACTCTCTAGCAACTGGCATATATACGACCTAACTGTGTCTAAATATCATCCAGAAGAAACATATCAAGAGAGTGTGCCCTTTGTAATAACATTTAACTATGATTTCCATGTGGTGCTCCAGTGTGAAAACGTAATACAACAAGGAAATGATTTCATTGCATACTTAATTGAAGATACATTTGATGTTGAAACTTACGAAATATTTGAAAAGCAAGATGAACAAGACGTGCCGTTATGTCTCTCTTGGAGCAGAAAACGACGTTTATAACGTTAAAGATTCATCACTATGGGAAACATTCCGTTGTGCATTTCTTTGTATGTTTAAGACCTGAAACCTCATCTTGTGAACTGTCATACTAAGTGCTTCTCCTCATGTCATTAACTTCTATACATATGTCTGTAAAATCCCCATTGTTAGTATTCATGTTCATGTTGTGATCATATGGTGTTTTTGTTTGTAATTTTCGGTAAGTACTCTCTCTCTCACTCCTTTATGCTCCAGTGTTTGTTTACAAACAATGGATACAAGGGAGAGAACCGTTGACTGAAAGTTCTAGGGGACGCCCGTGGTTCAGTTTGAAAAAGAAATACAAATTATACGGGCGGCTCATACATATTCGTGTGTATTCGTGTGTATATCATAGAGACGATGAGGAAATTGAAGATAAAACACACAACACGAAAGGCAACCAACAAGGCAGCAATATCCCAACTATATGGCCGTGGTCTGTAAAGACCAAACAATCCAGTGATCGACGGCATGAGCATTGATCTGACTGGATACAATGACATCTGTCAACAAAGTCAGTGAGCCTGACCACCGGATCCCGTTAGCCTCCTCTTACAACAAGCCTGGGTTACCGAAGATTAATTCTAAACCGGATCTTGAGCAAAAGCAAGGCCAACACTATGGATGTTATAGTAGGGAAGGCATGAAAACCGCGATGTTAACAGTTTTAGTGGCAGAAACAGGACCTTGTTAAATGTACTCTACACATTTACAGCTCATAACGTTGCACAAAACTATATATAACTTTCGGAAAGCTTCCTCTTCGGGAATAACAGATTTCTCTTTCAAGCCTGATGTATGCGGCTGACCAGGATACTAATACAATGGTCATGTATACGCTTGACCGACTACGCCCAACTGTCATACACGTTTACGCAAGTGGTAGTGGTGTCTGTTATTTAAGGGAATTTACCTTACCTAATAGCTAGCACACAAAGTCAGCCGCCTAACCCGCTCGGCCATAACGACTTCCACCACAGGTTATATTTGGGATTCTTCTTTGTTAGTAAAGTACGGATACTAGTACGTTTGTTGGCTTGAGTCCCATGAAAGAACTGAAAAAAGAGAACATTACTTTAACATCATGAAGTAAGTAGTAGTCAAGTTCCTGAAACATGCCCCAATATTTGGCACTCGGAAATACAACTTCATAATTAAACCAAAACATAGCACACAAAGCAAAATAAAAACAATCAAACAGAATAAGAAAACGATAAGAAATATTTAATACATGTGAAACTAGTTCAACTCCTTGAAACATCCTAGAAAGTATCAAAGTGAAAGATGAATCTAGAATTAAAATATAAAAACAAAAAGTACGTTACATGTAAATCATTTTACATTTTTATCGTGTAGCAAAGCATCCGTCCGGGTGTACACATATAGATTCATGAGGAGGAAATATCTTCTAGTCAAGTCAGCGTCCTCTGTACGGAAGTTTAACTACTATTCTCATAGTATATTGTCACCGGGAAGTTAAATACTTAAACATCGTCATCCAAGGAACATGTCGGGGTGATATAAACAAGTTGGAATTCTTATGTGTCCTGGTGTCACGCCATCATGGACGAGAGGGCGAAGATTCGTTTGATGTTCCTAGCCACGGTGACTGTCAGTGGTAGGTGTCTATTTTATTCATATGTTGTGACTTCCACTGTGTCTATAGCTCATTCCACTCACTGTCAGTGGTAGATGTCTATTTTATTCACATGTTGTGAGTTCCACTGTGTCTATAGTTCCTCCTGCTGACTGTCAGTGGTAGGTGTCTATTTCATTCAAGGGACATATGTTGTGAAGCCCACTGTGCCTGTAGTTTATTCCTCCCGTCATTGTAGACCGTTGTGTCTGAACATCGAGTATTTTCACTTGTAAATGATAGTTTTGTTTCCTTTATTGCTGACTTTCCTTGCCAAACACACACACTTTCGATTTCCCCAGTATTACTTGAAGTTTTCAGTTTTAATATACTTCAGCGTGGTAGGGTACCCTTGTGTTTAGAGCCTTCGCTGGTCACGCCGAAGTCCATTTCTCGTGTTCCCCGTCGTGATACTGATACTGAATGTGCCAAAATCGGGGTGAAATTAAACTCACTCACTCACTCGCATAATATAATTCTAGTAAGAAATCAAGGTGTTGGTCATATCTCCCATTTTAGGAGGCATATAATACTATGTTAGAATCGTTTGCACTGAATATTATGGAGTCCGAAAATTGCTATGGAGTGGTGTAAAGACCCCAAACACGACGTCTTGCTCGGCGTCGCTTTGTAAAATATTTTTTCGCTACAAAGAAAACGGTCGACGTCGTGAGCGACATCGCGGGTGACGTCTAAAAGGAAGAATCGTTAAACGAAACGGGATTTAAAACTTATCACTACTTCAGTCACTTCCGATAAACATTTCTGTCGACCCGAAAATGTTTTTTACATCTGTATGCAATCAAACAGCACCCAAGAAGGTCACTGTTCGTTGTATGTAAAACATGCCCATCTGCAAATGACACAATCTCTTCTCAACACTCTCAACATAATCACCGCCACTATTGATCGTTCCGTTAAAGCTCGGGCCGTCAACAGCAGATTAAAACTTGCACATGTATTATGTTTAACACACATATTAGTATTATTTATCTTACCTCACACATAGATGTCGCTGTCTGATTGGCAGCTGAGCACTCTTGTATTATTTTCAATGTACGCCGTGTACAAGCGAGGTAAATTGCAATACATCCCGTTACCAAATCAACTCATTGTTTACTTCGTGGTAATTACTTTTTTATCTCGAATAACATTAAATGACGCATGATGCACGGAAATTACCGATGTTTTGCGAATAGAAATCAAGATAACTCTAAATTTGTTCTTCTTGTGTTGTCGACCATATCTAGCGATGGCTACATAAACAAATTTCTCGCATTCCAATGAAAAGTTTGAGAAAACTTTTAAATGTAGTCCCTGTGAATGTTAAGAAGGGGAATTACATCTCGCTTTGTTAACTAAGACAATACCTGAGCGAAAAACAGCAAGATGCAAGATTTCAATCGATTGATCCACACAGGTTGGCTGAAGTGTACGATCCGACACCATGCTTCAAACAGTTCAATATCTATGGGTTGAGGCACGCTCGATATTTGTTTCTGTTCCAGTGAACAGCTCATAATCTACCTATATACAATGTATCACTTTTCTAACCCTTTTCTCTCTCCATGTTCAACATAGCCTCAATCAAAAGTGTTAAGTCTCTGTTGGCCCTACTTGGTCCGGGATGTAAAACGCAAGTTAAAACTCACATATGTATCATGAAATGTGTCCATATTTATAGATTAGCATTATATCTACCTACATGAATTTTGATTAAACCCATATATGAGTATCATATCTTTCTGAACGCCGCATTGTGATGCAACAAAATGACACATGTAAAGATAACGGGTCACAACTGAGACAACACAACACAGCTGTTGCCATTTATTGAAAGAAGGACAGGAAACAATTTTAATGCAAAGCAAACCGTAAATGAACGTTCTGCATTAAACCGGAGGCCAAACAATATGTTACACCATTAATATGCGAATTAAATGGACGCAAACCTCTTCACTAATAACTCATGTCTGAGTAAAATGCCACAAAACAGCACAGAAAATATATATCATAACAACCCTGTGGAAACGTAGTATATAGCATATTATGTGCACTCATCAGTCCTTTTGTCCAAATGAAATCTGAAAGTAAAATCAGCTCAAAAATAATATATCGTCTGACAGTGCTTTGGACTACACGTGACCTTAATTTGCAGCCGTTTGTTTACAATCAAATGTCAAATTTTGCTTCACAATTTATAATAGTGTGCACACAACTTGATACAAAATCGGTAATATTCAGAACTGGCCGGCTAGGGCAATTAAATCATAAAATACGTTTTACAACATGCCACATCCACTATAGGTATATTACCACCACGTGCGTGAAACAATCCTCACTCAATCTTTCCTCAACACTTACATAGTATGAAGATGTTTCCTACCTCAAACCACCCCATGTCCAAGGGGAGATTAGAAATGTCCAGCTTAGCTCCTGATAGGGTCCTTGTCACTATACCTTATAAGTTCTTTTTTGTGTGACATCAGACATGCTTGATTTAAACATATTTTATTCATGAAAACAGGCGTTATGAACGGATTCACCAACAGGCTCCGAGGCCTCTCCCGTTATAGTAATGAACATCGATTGTTTGTTTGTCAGTCAATATAAAAGTATTTCTTATCGGTCAGATTATGTAATCAGGAATAGATTTCAACAATTTGTCTAGATCACTGCCAGTGTGCGATGCACAGGCTTGTAATTTTGTGTTGATATTAAATCCCTTTAAATAGAATGAGGATTTTTGTCATAATTCCATGATTTATTGCATGTGAAGAAATAATGCACAGCGTTTTCCACTGGATGACAACATAAACACGAGGGACTGCCTATCATGTTTGTCAAACCTGTCGGCATCCAAACCAGGCCAACGGAGCTTGAAGCGAGAATGGATAATTTGGCATATACTTGATCAATAATTTAGGTTAAAAAAATGTTTTGTTATTAATTCTGCAAAAGGGAGCTTTTGGATAAAGTATCAGTATTTTGAATTTCTGGACTTTGGGAATTCCATAGTTTTACTGTATAAGGTAAAAGTGATCTCACATATGTCTACATTTAACTGTACGCGCTGACAGATGTCCAATGAGGTTATCATGAGTAGTATTAGGTATTGTAGATAAGAGATACTGAGGCGAAAGATTATTCTTCCTTTTAATTTTTTTATATATCATGATCTAGAGTGTTCCTCGAACTGCACCACTTTTGAGCACAATGCGTCTAGATTCATGTTTGCTAGTAAAATGGAGTGTTCCTGGGTACAGTAGTCCCCCAAGTGGATGTAATAATCAAAACTAAGTAACATGAAAGATTTATAGATAATTCCTCCACTTTAAAGGGACTGTCAGTATTTCAAATTTCTGAAGTAGCGTACAAATAATTGACGGCATTAATATATATATGTGTGTGTGTGTGTGTGTGTGTGTGTGTGTGTGTGTGTGTGTGTGTGTGTGTGTGTGTGTGTGTGTGTGTGTGTGTGTGTGTGTGTGTGTGTGTGTGTAGTTTGTGGAGGCCTGCCTGTCGAGGCTGGCCGTTGACTTGGCATAGAGAAAGGATTTTCGACATGCAATATGTGCATTTATTTTAGATACATATGCATTTGGATTCAGGAAAAGTTTCATATATAAACAGGAAGTGGAAATTCACTGGTTATAGCTGGCGACATACGCAGTTTGCATGTCGAAAATCCTTTCTCTATGCCATGTCAACGGCCAACCTCGACAGGCAGATCATGGTTATTTGTTCTACATTTCAGGAGACGATAATATATTTGTTTAGGCAGAAGGAGGTATTTATCAAATGTAGATTAGAAATATCTTTTAAGCATTTATTATAAAGCCTTTTGTGCTTCTCTCGACGTCAGATCTACAGTTTTGACAGAACTGATCATTTAGAGTCTGTTGGCTTGAAACACTTATTCAGGTATACATCAAATTTCCAGGTAATGCAATAGTTTTTAACGGAATCTGTGTTTTTGTCAGTTCAGTAGCAGAATCGGACAGTAGGACAAAGTCGTCCGCATAGAGATACGGATATATACCTGCACATTGTTTGTATCGCCACTTTTAACAACCGTGCATCCTTTCATTAGGAATGGTTGAAGATCATTGATGAAGAGACCAAAAACACAGGTGGATAAATTTCTCCTTTGCCGCATGCCTGAATAAAATACTGTGATACTGTGATAAAATACTGGTTTATATTCTGTCCTGAATACAGAAGTAAGTGCAGCTAAATCTTTGACTGCAAAACCGTAACAGTTCAATTTCTCCATGTAGAAACCTTCACTGACAAGTGCGCATGGTGTACATAATACAGTCTGAAGATCAAACGTTGCCACAAAAAATGGATTTGTCCATGAGAGCAAGGGCGTTGTCCTTTATTTTTTCTTCCCTGAACACCCTCTTGTAAAGTGACGATGATTCTCCTTTGGTAGTACCACTGGTGCATGTGTCATTGTACAGTTCGTATCTCGACGGGTGCAGTGAGCATCTGCTGTTGGGAATGATTGTGCTCTCGAACCATTTTTAGTGTACTAGTGGCAGTGTTGTTATGTGACTGGTGGTTCCCCCTCTTTTCAGTCCCAGCAAATATCCCTTGATTCATGTTTAGCAGAGCATGATTGATATATGATTCAGCAAACTCCAAAAACTTTTATGAAAAATGTTTACAGACACTGTGTGGTTTCCCTTTATGTTGAAAAGTGTAGGGTCGGCGAACTTGACGATTTTTTCTGTAATTTCCTTAACAACATTTACCTCTTGTCTAAGTATGTGCGAGTCCTCTTTTCTGTTGTGTTTGAGCAAACGAAGTCTTTCTGTCGTGTGCATGAGGCTATGTTCCAAATGGGTTTTTTTAAATGCTTTGGCGTGGTTCTTCAGAGTTCTAGTTCACATAATATTCTCTTCCTGGTTCATATATTCTTGCTCAGAGAGTCCCTTTATTTGTAATCCAGGTCTTAGGAGTTGCTTCACGTTTCCTGAATACGAGGAGTGTTGTTGACTTTCTTGGTGTTGCTGGTTTGGGAATGTTAAGAGTGGGCATTGGAATATTAGCATCGTTTGTGAAAGTACATTGTGATACAGCAAAAACATCGCTCTCAGAATTTCATGTAACGCGAATTGCAATGAAATCGTCAGGTATGACGAATGAATTGCCTTGGGACGTTCCTGAAGCAGACGTCAATGCAGCACTGTCGGGACTAATGTGTGGTGATGATGTAGGTGACACTGCCTGAGTATGGAATACTGGAGTCCTACATGGATGATTGATGTCGGGAAGTCCTCAACTCCGTGTTTGTGCCAAGGAAATTCTTTTGTTTTAGTCCCAATTCCTGGGGTTGTTTGTCTCTGAGAGGGATAGATGCATTGTTGCAAAATATTCGAACACACTGACCTGACCAGTTTGCCAGTGACAGCGGTAGGAGGTCTGCAACTCTGTTGGAGAAGTAGCCATCCACTCGCAGCTTTCTCTACTTCCAGGAAATAATATTTGCCATTTTTCTAGATTACTGTCCTCCTTCACGGGAAAAAAGTCAATGTATTCATTCATCCTTTCTTCTAAATGATCACAAAGTTTTATGAATTGAGTGGCAGTTCAACTTCCTGATAGATGGAGTGCTGACGGAGTAAAGAACCATATCGAGACACCTGTTTTATAGTGTATCCGTTAAACTGAGCAAGCTGAAACAATCTCCTTTCATGAATCTGGTGAATTTAAGCTGGGTTGCTTTTGGGTCTGTCAACTATTTGATGCAGCTGACAAAATTTGGGCATAGGCTTGTTTTGTCATGTGGTTTCCTTGTCTTCAATTTTAACCAGCTTCGCTCTTTGGTAAAATGGTGTAAAACTCTGAGCTTGAGTGTCGAGTGTAGTTGTATCTGGATCATATTCTTCACCTGATGATGATGGTGGGTCGTTGTCAGGGAGCAGACCTTGTCTACCCCTCAGGCACTGCCTCTTTGCTTCAGAGATGATGTTCCTCCCTGTCTATAACACTTTGCTAATGAGTCTGTAGCAACATTCGTCAGGACTGGTATATCTACAGGCGTATCATTCAGTTTTCGTATGTCCATTGGCGTATCAGTCTGTACTGTTATGCCTATAGGCGCATCATTCAGTGCCGGTATGTTTATGGCATCTGCGGAAGCGTATTAGGGCCATGGTGAGAAATATTTTTTGGTGTCACTATCTCCTACGTAGGACTTAATATCTCCTACGTAGGAGATAATGAGACTAATACGCCGCTTCAGTACCTCCGTACGTATCCGCCTGTTCGGAGTCAGACTGAAATAATTCATCTTCATCTGCGTCGGACTAAAATCCAGCCCTCGTGCAAACACCAAAAACTAGAGTACTCAACAAAGGCTCTGGGTAATATCACACACCCACACCCACACCCACACCCACACCCACACCCACACCCACACCCACACCCACAACCGGAACCAGAACCACTCCCAGATTCAGACCCAGACCCAGATCCAAACCCAGATTCACACCCACACCCACACCCACACCCAGACTCAGACTCACACCCACACCCACACCCACACCCACACCCACACCCACACCCAGACTCAGACCCACACCCACACCCACACCCACACCCACACCCACACCCACACCCACACCCAGACTCAGATTCACACCCACACCCACACCCACACCCACACCCACACCCACACCCACACCCACACCCACACCCAGACTCAGACCCACACCCACACCCACACCCACACCCACACCCACACCCACACCCACACCCACACCCACACCCACACCTAGACACTTTAGTTTGTAGATGATGGCCTGGGATGCCTGTAGTACAATTTACATAGGCAAATTGAACATAATAGGTTGTTATACAAGCACAAGGTTTGTAATGCGGATATGGAACATTTTAGTCACATACATTGCTAAATTATTTGAAATAAAGGCATCCTGACTGGCCAGTAATTGAATGAATGCTCTATTTGGATGGATACTTATGGTGGTGCATACGCATCTCTCAGCTGTATGTATACAGGGCATATTATTAAGGTATAGTTTTCATCTTCCAGGCCAACTCCACAAAACGGGCACACTGCATCAATTTTCGTCTGCGAAACGGACCGTCTATATGATGCAATTTGTAACTCGGAGGCTGAATGGCGAAATTTTGTAACATTAGGTGAAGTGATGTGATTTTAATATGGCTCCATTTGAAAGGTGGCGTTGAAGGTACAATATGATGTTAACATCGAAGCTTAGTGCACACAAGCAGACCAGTCCTGGATCCACACATCTTTAGTTCTTAGTGTAAATATGCTAATGAATTACTTGTTTGAGTGGCATTTTAGAAGTTGAGGTGTGCAAATAGGACAAATTGTATGGATAACAACTTCTTTATTGCGTGATAGCGACGTTTCGGTGCATGAATGACAACGGTACAAGAATCTGCACCGAAACGTCGCTATCACGCAATAAAGAAGTTGTTATCCATACAATTTGTCCTATATGCTAATGAATTGTTTCATGAACTGAATCACCGACATTCTGTGCTTGCTAAACGTATGATGCCCTATGTTTGCAGCCCTCACAATCAAACTTTTTAACATATAATAATAATGTTTGACCAAACGATTTTCTGGCAGTCTGACAATTCTTAGCCTGAATGTTAAAACACGTAGATAAATATTAACAAGAAATGTGGCGTTCGCCCGCTTTCGTCCAGTACTGCGACATTAGGAGATCTATAACATATTTTCATAACAAATCTACAAAACATGGTGTGAACTTTCTGTATTGGTTTGTTAGCAAAACCACCCCACAACTCTTACCCATAGAGGAGAATAGGCTGAATTTTACAATAAAAAATCCGGAAATAAGTATTAAGGCTAAGGCTTTATCAGCTTGGTTTACCATAGTGTAGCACGCTTTTGAAATATTGCTTCAGGGAAAGACAATTCCCAAGTATATACGTAATGAGAAACCGCTTCAATGGGTTCGCCATCTGATGATCACTTTTCATGTTTTGAAAACTTCCCTCCATTTCTGAAAACAGCTATTTCACTTTTTTTTCTGCATTTACAGTTAATCCCCATTTAACATTTTAATGAGATATCTGTGATCCTGTGTGTTATATTTAAGAGTTCTTGAACAAGTACTTATTTAATATTTACAGATATGGCTTACCTATGAATTTCCGTGCTGTAAACCACGCGCATACAAACTCGCACTTCGAAAATTAGCTCTTCACTCAAGGGTCTAAATACACTAACCAAACCCTGAAAACAGCTGGGACAGGCAGGCTTATATATGTCCACAACAGAACAAGAGAAGTTAAGACCATCTGACCCCGGTGAGAGGTCCATATCAGCTGTAAGTGTAAAGGGTTTTGCAATGTAAGTGTGACCTATGGGTGGGTGTAAAACAACTGTTAGGCTTGCAGGGGTATAACTCTGAGGTCGACTGCTTCCACACACACACACACACACAGAGAGAGAGAGAGAGAGAGAGAGAGAGAGAGACAGAGACAGAGAGACAGAGAGAGAGACAGAGAGAGACAGAAAGAGATAGCAATAAAAAAAACACAAGCAGTACAACTTCACACAATATTAGACATTGTCCAGGTACCCCATCGATGTCAGGTGGTCATCTGAGCCAGCCATAACTTCAAGGTGCCTAGTCTTTTCTCCAGGTCTCTGTCCTTGTTGGGGCAGTCTTCGATGGCATTGTACTGATGCACCTCTGCCTATTTCAGTCTTTGCTCATCTTCCAAGAACTTGGACATGTCGAGAAGGTGTTTTCCCACAGCCTTCTTGAGACAGCCATGACAACCCCCGATGTTGTGCGGGGACCGTCAGTGTTTTGGTAGAGTGGAAAAGATTCACCTTAACTTCGTTGTGTACTGGTCTGTGGTTGCGGTATCCGCGTATCCTCACTGTTGAGACTGATATACAGTCTTGCTGAACTCATCTTTACGAGATCCATTATCCCATTTTCTTTTTGTTTACAATAAACATATAACCATTCACATGCATGTATGTTCCACACGAAACGTAGGAGGGAACCCACTGTGCATTTGCAGATAGTGGAAATAATAATGAAAACTGTGAATTCTAACATCCTTATAATATGCAAATTAATTTATGCAAGAAAATGATACACTCACTCTAATGAATTGACTGAACTAATTCACTAAACCCGCTGGTTCAAACGTCAACCCCGTGGTACAAATGCCATATTTCGTCTCCTGCGGGGACAGATTAGGCGACGTCGATTTTGCATTGTTGCTGTAGACCATTCTTGTGTATTTCTGCACGACGTCGTTGTCGACGTAGTCTTTTCCATGGCAACGTCGTTTATGTTTTACGTGCCATGCGGTGGGAAGTATAGGACACCATAGCATATTCTAGAGTGCTTACAAATCAAACAGCTGAATGTTAACATCAAAGGGAGACCACTGACAATTTTATGAAAGCTTCATTTACTCTTTGTTATGGGAAAACTGATTATATTATAATTGTTAATGATATACATTGTGACTTATGAATTTGTGTGTATCTACAGTTGAATAAATAGTTTTAAAACATTTGCAGAGGCAAATCGTGTAATATAGACAAACCTAAGAAAGTTTAATCGTTTAAAAATGCGATGTCAGAATGTGTAGCACTTTCTTACTTCTCTTTCTTACTGCATGTGTACCAAGTTGAGAAACAAGTTTTTCTACCAAGTATTTGCATAAGCTATGACAGATAACAGAATATCAGAAGCTTTAGCATTTTATATCTTACATTGCACACAATTCAGCTTATCTGGGCAGCTAAGGGAGACACATGACAATTTTTAACAGTGCTTCATTTCATTCTGAGCCATTAGAAATGTTAATGGTATACATTGTGCCTTGACTATGCATACACTATATATATGCTACAGTCTGATTGTGAAATTAGTCATTTCGTGATATGACCAAAAAAATGAGAAATTTCGCGAAATGACTACGAGGGCCAGCCATTTCGCGCTATTTTGTATAACAACAATCAATATACTTCAGTCCTTTCATGAAATTTCAGTTAATACCTTAATCTACAAAAGTGTCACAATCTGACTGTAGCCTATATACAGGTACACTTGGTTGGAAGTCTTTGATACTGAATAAATAGTCTGGAATCAGAAATCTTGAAATCAAATCTTGCACACATTTAATGCTACCCGATTGCGATATACTGGAATGTACGACACAATCGCAGAATGATACGCTTGTATTTCAGGAGTGTTTGACGTTCTCTTTTATTAAAATGTGTTGTCAGTACGCAAGGTCTGTACTGTCAGTATGTGACATTAATTCGCTTAAAAAAGCGTTGTCTGACGCCTCAAAGCAGTACTCCAGCTGTTACAAATCTGTCAGTAACGTACATAGGTCTGTCATGGAACACGTGAGTCCAACACATTTCTTTTCGACGTTGATGTATGCCACTGAATTTATCCGCATTTCTGAAATATAGTTTTGAACAATGAACATGTTGTTCACACTCAGACAAGATCAAGTTGGAAATCTTCCATACCCAGCTTGGATATTTCACATGATAAGTATAACTGGAAAGTACTAAATATTCTCCTGTAGATGGATAAACGTGTTCAGAAACTGTTGTTTAATACTGACACACTATTATGTATTTTCAGCGTTTGGGCAGAATATCCGACTGGTTTCCCCAATTAACAACGGAGTTGGGAGACTTGAGGTTTACTATAACGGCAGATGGGGCACCGTGTGTGACGACAGCTTTGGTGCCAATGAAGCTAAAGTGGCCTGCAGGCAACTAGGGCGATAGTAAGACGCAGTGTTTCAAATATTACTAATGTTCAAACAGTATATAGGGTCAGAACAAGCAAGTGTAACGTAAATATGCTAGCCACAAAAAGAAACCGTGCACACAGGAAATACATATTTGACTTACACGTGTACACAGAGAAAAATGAGAACGCAGGGCAGGAAATAGTAAATTGGATGGAACATACTAGGTTGGGGGGGAGGGGGGAGGTTCATTTCTATTTTTCTTTAAGGCTTTCGATACCACTTTCGTAGAGGTCTTCAGGTTGCCCCATTAAACACGCTTCTGTGACAGCTTTGACACCGTCGTCATCCCAGTGGTGACTTCCACGTAGTGCAGATTTCAGGTTCCTGAACAGGAAGTAGTCGCTGGGGCTAGGTCTGGACTGTAGGCTGAGTCACGTAACGGTTCGAATCCACATTCATGTATTGCAGCCTGTGCAACTCGAGACTTGTGATCTGGGGCACAGATCTGGGTGATCTGATTGTCGTGCAAAAGCAGAACACCACGTAACAACATTCCACGACGTTTCTGTCGAATGGATTTTCGCAGTTCTTGCATTAAGTTTGCATAACATTGACCATTCATTGTAGTTTTGTGTGGCATGTAATCAATTAATAATGTGTCTTTGGCATCCCAGAATATAGTGGCCATAACCTTGCCCGCAGATGATTGAGTGCGAAACTTCTGTTAAGGTGGGGAACTGGGGTGCTTCCATGCTGGATTCCAGTTTAGTTTCAGGGTCCCAGTGGTGGATCCATATTTCGTCACCTGTCACCAGGCGCGAAAGAAATCTGGCTTCATCTGCATTATAGAGATCCAGGAGCTCCTTACAACCTGAAGTTCTTTGATGGCGATCTTGAGCGCTGAGGTTTCTGGGTACCCATCTTGCAGACACTTTGGACATTCCAAGATGATCATGAATTATCTTTTCAACACTCCCAGCCGATATCTGGAATTCCAAAGACAGTTCTGACACTTTCACACGCCGGACTGTCAACAGTCTTTTTCTGTAGCGGCGATAACTTCCGGTTGGGTGACCTCTGAGGGCCTACCTGACCGTGGTTCATCGTTTATGGACCTCCTGTCCCGCTTAAACTGAAGAGACCAGCGACAAACTGTGGAAAAGCTAGGAGCATCCTCACCCATCACATTACACATGTGATTATGTATTTCTGTAGCTGTGCATCCTTCCTTTGTAAGGAACTTTACTACAGCGCGTTGCTCATGTTTGGGGGAATTGATTATGGAGACCCCTCGGTCAGTGGAGCATTTATATCTGAATTATTGTTTTGACATGTGTCAACATTATGTTTTGACTAAGGTAACACCTGCTAAGAGCTGACACTGTAAATGTAAACAAAAATGCCCAGCTTGCAAAAATTATTGAACCCCCCTCGTATATGCATGTGCTATGATTAACTCCATCAGTATTATGGAAAGTGGAAGCGTCATACCAAACGACGTTAAGATATGGTACATGTTGGTTCCTGTCTGGCGCTCGGCATCAATCGGTACAACAAGGATTAGTCGACTCGGAGTCAGTATAGTGTATCTGACTGGTATAGTCATGCTTTACTGGGTTTGGTATCTCAGTGGGCTAACAGTATGAAACCAGTATAAATCTGGGTAAGTACAATCAGACACATGCATGCTCGTCGTCATGTGAGCGAAATATCTTTAAGTGCGACGTTAAACCCGATTTCGCCTCACCTCCGCGTGATTTTCGGATGTGAAAGTCTGGTTCTGTTAAAACAAGAGGAGGTGATGTTATGTACAGAGCTGATGTTTTTATTCTAGAAATACAATCTTGTTAGGTAGGGCGAACAGTTTACACACAGTCTACAGAGTCCGACAGGTGCTACCAGGGGAAGGCGACAAAGTCATGCTGACGCTTGAGCAGCAGATGGCTGGATGTACTGGTCGGTGCCATTGCTTGCCTTGCTGCTGGTCTGCCTTCGTTCTTCCACTGTCTGCCCGCTAAAATGCTGCCTCACCTATCCAGTCTGTACACTGATGAGCGAACAACAATCTATTTACGTCTCTCACTGCCCATATTTTTACGAGCTTGACATATCTCAGACAAGTGTACAAGACATATTGTGTGACAGAAAGCATTAGAGTTTGAGAGCTGAAAACAATTTAAGTAGTACATACCCGCATATTAAGCCACGGCTCAAAAGTGTCCAACGCCATGTGACTATAGGAATGGCTCCTGGGGGAACGAGTCAACGCAAAGAGGCTGAGCAGTTTCGTTGTTTCCGAGAAAATTTCAACAATGCCAACAGTTTATTTTGGTGGCAACTACAGCCCAGAGGGGGTTAGAAAACAGCTTACTCTATAATTATGGTGTACTAAAGTGGTTGAAGATTGTAGGAAAACAATTGGACACCTTGCAGTGATGGTAGTTGTGTGATGTACCGAGGTAGACGAGCTATGGATAAAATAGCTGGACACCTTGCAGTGATGGTAGTTGTGTGATGTACCGAGGTGGACGAGCTATGGTTAAAATAGCTGGACACTTTGCAGTGATGGTAGTTGTGTGATGTACCGAGGTAGCCGAGCTGTGGATAAAATAGCTGGACACCTTGCAGTGATGGTAGTTGTGTGATATACTGAGGTGGACGAGCTATGGATAAAATAGCTGGACACCTTGTAGTAATGGTAGTTGTGTGATGTACTGAGGTAGCCGAGCTGTGGATAAAATAGCTGGACACCTTGCAGTGATGGCAGTTGTGTGATATACTGAGGTGGACGAGCTATGGATAAAATAGCTGGACATCTTGCAGTGATGGTAGTTGTGTGATGTACCGTGGTAGCCGAGCTGTGGATAAAATAGCTGGACACCTTGCAGTGATGATAGATGTGTGATGTACAGAGGTAGCCGAGTTATGGATAAAATAGCTGGACACCTTGCAGTGATGGTAGTTGTGTGATGTACCGAGGTGGACGAGCTGTGGATAAAATAGCTGGACACCTTGCAGTGACGGTAGTTGTGTGATGTACCGAGGTGGACGAGCTGTGGATAAAATAGCTGGACACTTTGCAGTGATCGTAGTTGTGTGATGTACCGAGGTAGCCGAGTTATGGATAAAATAGCTGGACACCTTGCAGTGATGGTAGATGTGTGATATACTGAGCTGGACGAGCTATGGATAAAATAGCTGGACACCTTGCAGTGATGGTAGTTGTGTGATGTACTGAGGTGGACGAGCTATGGATAAAATAGCTGGACACCTTGCAGTGATGGTAGGTGTGTGATGTACCGAGGTAGCCGAGCTGTGGATAAAATAGCTGGACATCTTGTAGTGATGGTAGTTGTGTGATGTACTGAGGTGGACGAGCTGTGGATAAAATAGCTGGACACCTTGTAGTGATGGTAGTTGTGTGATGTACCGTGGTAGCCGAGCTATGGATAAAATAGCTGGACACGTTGCAGTGATGGTAGTTGTGTGATGTACTGAGGTAGCCGTGCTGTGGATAAAATAGCTGGACACCTTGCAGTGATGGTAGTTGTGTGATATACTGAGGTGGACGAGCTATGGATAAAATAGCTGGACACCTTGCAGTGATGGTAGATGTGTGATGTACCGAGGTAGCCGAGCTGTAGATAAAATATCTGGACACCTTGTAGTGATGGTAGTTGTGTGATGTACTGAGGTAGCCGAGCTGTGGATAAAATAGCTGGACACCTTGCAGTGATGGTAGTTGTGTGATATACTGAGGTGGACGAGCTATGGATAAAATAGCTGGACACCTTGTAGTGATGGTAGATGTGTGATGTACTGAGGTGGACGAGCTATGGATAAAATAGCTGGACACCTTGCAGTGATGGTAGTTTTGTGATGTACTGAGGTGGACGAGCTGTGGATAAAATAGCTGGACACCTTGCAGTGATGGTAGGTGTGTGAAATACTGAGGTAGTCGAGGTATACATGAGTATAACTGGACTCCTTGCAGTGATGGTAGGTGTGTGAAATACTGAGGTAGTCGAGGTATACATGAATATAACTGGACATCTTGATATCGCTTAGTCGTATGGACCTGTGAAGGTCCCGAGGTAGAATAGGCCTTCAGCAATCCATGTATGCCATAAAAGACGACTATGCTTGTCGTAAGAGGCGACTAACGGGATCGGGTGGTCAGGCTTGCTGACTTGGTTGACACATGTCATCGGTTCCCAATTGCGCAGATCGATACTCAGATCGATTGGTCACTGGACTGTCTGGTCCAGGCTTGAATATTTACAGACCGCCGCCATATAGGTGGAATATTGTTGAGTGTGGCGTAAACTTACTCACTCACTTAGTCTTATTAGATGTGTGGGTGAAGTGTTTGTGACAAAATGAAGGCATCACCCAACAATAGTATTTATTTAATGTAATTTGGCAGGTAAAGTAAATGAACCATGATCTAAAGGTTTAAGGTTGCTGCAGCCCTGGCATTCAACAGTTTATTTGTGCGTTTAGTAAAAGCGGACTTACACCAAGGGCGATACAAAATTTCGGTTTTGGAAGAGGGAGGATTTGGTTGGATGAGATGAAGTGCACAGGAGCCGAATCGTCTTTGGCCAATTGTTCACACAGGCCATGGGGAGATGAAGACTGTGCCCACAATGAAGATGTCGGCATCATCTGTGATCCAAGTTAGTAATCAACTAGACACGTATTTGCTTGAAAGTAAGAGACATCATTTTTATCTAGCTGTAGTTATTGTGCAACTCGTTCATTGTTAGAACACGGCGATGATCCCTAGGAGGAAAAGAAACAAAGGAAACCAAAAGGAAATAAGAAAGAAAGAAATCTTAATTTTTGCAAAATTTATCATTTCACAAAAAGTGAGGGTACTACAGTTTGGGATACAGAGGAAATATAACGGGTTCGATTGGTCCAGTTGATGTAACACGTGGGGTGTTAGATGTCTATTCCGAAAAACCCATCTCCAATAATCAGTAATCAATGTGTATCAGTTTGAATTCATAATGGGGCTTCATGTGTGTTGTTTTTCTTCTTCACCAGGTGACATAAAGATGAAGCTGACACCAAGCTACAAAAGGGGACTATTGCAGGTATTCCACTCTGGTAGCTGGGGAACAGTGTGTGACGATGGCTTTGGACAAGTAGAAGCTTCAGTTGTGTGCAGGGCTCTGGGGTATCAGTAAGTAATACTACTGTCAAACAAGCCTATTACAAGCAGCTAAACGTTAAACCAAACCTAGCTTCATTATCTACAACAAACTTACACTAGTTCAGGTGTGCAGATGTGTCTTTCTCCCTATCTTTATGGGGCACCGAGATAGCCTTGTAATTAAAGGCTTTTGATCGTCAAGCCGAGGACCTGAGTTCGATTCCCTGCATGGGTACGATGTGCGATTCCCATTTCTGGTTTCCCCCTTCGTGATTATGCTAGACTATTCCTAAGAAAACTCACGCTTTCTATTTATTACAGGGGAGGAAAGGCAATCGACGGAGAGAGTTCAATGAAAATGTGGTTAGATGATGTCCAGTGCACGCTGCTAGACACAGATCTAGAGGACTGCAAGCACAGACCATGGGGGACGCATGATTGTAACTCTTCTGAGGCTGTTGGTGTCGAGTGTTTCTCATTTCCTGAAGGTGTGGTTCGGATCATTTCTCTTTAAACTAATCACTGAATTGCTTGGGCAAGGGTGTTTACAGATCGCTGCTGTGTGGCAGAAGTATAATGTATTGGGATGTTTAAGGTGACACACACACTCTTTCTGAAAATAGTGTCAGGTATTAACGTCTTCCGAATATGACAAATGTGATGTATTTGCGAACACCTGCCATCATCACCGTTGTGAAAAACGTACTTATCATGTTGTTTCAATAGAACAATTCTGTGGCTTGTTTTTATATCCAAATCAGTCTTTGCATTCACAATGAAATTCAGCATCTACGAATGGCTATTCAATAGTATATATATCAAATCCACCCACCGCAAAATCTGCTTTAAATGCACCACATACTTCAGGAAACAAAATAAGCGAGAAATGTTATTGTGTGTCTGGGAAAGGTAGAAAACTGCTACAATAAAATTGACATATTAAAGTCCATACAAACGCTACTTGACACTACATTGGCTTTTTAAAATGACCCGCCCTAACCACCCTCTCCCTTTCATGTTTACTGAGAACATCTTGTTTAAGAGCGGCTGCCCACCTCCTTTCAGATGACGCAAACATGAGGATACGGTTTATTCTAGTGTTGTCACGTTTAACTCACTCACTTATATTTTCAGTTATTTATATTTGATGCAAAGGGATTGAACTAAATACTGAATAACCACACAAGTGTCAGCTCTCAATATGTTGTACTCAGTGCCAGCCTAAATATACACAATGTCTTTCAAAGACTACAATAGGGTGTCCTTAAAAGACAGCCACCGTCTAATTCGAGCAATCCATTTTTCTTTCTGATTACGACAGGAAGTCATACAATACTATACTGAACATATGTACTATGATATTATCTGAGGACATAACATTGTCCAAGAGGTACAAAATGACAGATCGTTTTTCATGTTCTGCAGTTTTTAGAAATATTATACCCGAGTGTGTAGAGATGAATTATTTCTCGTATACCGCAGTACCCTTATATGTGAAATGTTAGATAGCTTTGCTAATGAGTCAATCAAAATATAGCAGAAGCTTTTATAACTTTGGACATCGAGAATATAGTTAGTGTCACTACTTTATCATAGCCCTCGTAGTGAAACTTTTGATTACCCTACTGTAAACTTTACCTTTGTAAACTTCAGGACAAGACTTATGAATGTTAGTGACACAATAAAGTTTAATACCCTGTTCACAGTTTATTCAATTTCCATGCAGGAAGCGAATACGCTGTAAGTCACCGTGGTCTCTAGTATAGTGATCTACCTTCAGTTGTTGGTAATCTTATAGCCTGTTTTCCTATTGTATTGTCATCTAAAGTTAAACTGTTTTAGAGTGGATTACGTTTTTGTAAATTGAAATCTGTGATAAGTTAGTTGCTTCACTGTCTTCCGTTGTCATGATATATAATTTACTTGCTTTAGGTCACACAATAGCTGAAATGTGATCTAAGCGCACTCATTTACTCCAGTTCAGAATGCCAAAGTCTGTTAAACCAAGTTATCTTCAAGAGGAGTTTTATGCAGAAATCTTTCGAATGGTCGTGTATATTAGAGTCAAACCAACACCATGGTCCTCACATCAACACATTTACCCATTATGTGTGCTCCTCAGAGGCTACAGCGGCAAGAATATTCTCCACCACCAGCACGACAGGGGAAGGAATACTGGAGCTGTACTATAGAGGACGGTGGGGGAGAGTTCACTATTCTGGGTTCGGGCGTGAAGAGGCGACAGTTGCCTGCAGAATGTTGGGACATAACACGTAAGACATCTAATGATCTTCTTGTCTGAAACGTCAGTCAATACATCATTTTACTTTATGTGAAGAAAATGAAGCATGGTGTTTTGTTGTTTTTTTTTTCAGCAGCAGTCTATCAAAATACGGCAAAATAGATTTGACCCACATTTGACCATTTCTTTTCAATGAACCCGTCAAATGTTTCGAAACAGTTTGATGCACTCTACTTTATATTTAGCATTGCAGCCAAAGCCAGCTCATCTCCAAACACCGGCAGCGAATCACAACGCGATATATTAGAAAAGGTCCATTGTCTTGGCAATGAATTCACTCTGAACGAATGTCTTCATTACCCTTGGGCTGCTGGTAACTCGTCATCAATAGTAGTTCGAATACAGTGTCATTACGGTAAGTAAACTTCTTTCTTGAATTTCTAAAAAGACGGTGCAATATTATGGGCTTCTGTAACGGTTCATTGTTTGTTCCAGCTAATCAAATACGCTTGAACTCGACAACTCCTGGACAGGGACGGGTAGAAGTACTACACAACAATGTCTGGGGAACCGTCTGTAGATGGGCGTCGTTTTTCTCACAAGAGGCACAAGTTGTGTGCAAAATGGCAAATCTGCCCTGGTAACTACACCTGTGTGCCACTAAACAGTTTTAGAACAAGATTACGGTAACCTTGAAAATTCCCAGCGAGGCTTAAGAACGAAAGTTTAATGTTTTCAATTGGCTGAACAGTCTCGTTAGTTTAATTGTTTGTCTATTTTCAGTTTAAATTTATTTTTGCTGTCGTAGCTCCACGAAAGTGAGAAACAGTTAATTATTAAGGTTTGTTATCATCTTTGTGATTGTCTGTTTGAGGACAAATGCCACTGTGACAACGTCTTATGGACCAGGTGAAGGACTTATTTGGCTGAGTAACGTCAACTGTACGGGGTCAGAGGCCTCCCTATATGAGTGTTCCCACTCTGTATGGGGAACAACACCAGGCTGCTCTCACAGTAGTGATGTTGGCGTGATATGTCGTGGAGGTAGGTTTAGCAAAGTTTTGAGTGAGCTTTATACGGTAGTTCTGCTAGTTGTGAAAAAGTAGTTAAAGTGGGTAACGATGTTTCAGAGGTGGGTTTCACAAAGTGTGGGTGGATAATGATGGTGGTGCGGGGTGGCGTGACGTGGAGGTAGGTTTGACAATGTAGTTTCGTAGGGTGGTGTTATGTGGAGGTGGATTTGACAATGTACTTATGTGGGATGGTGTGATGTGATGTGGAGGTAGGTTTAACAATGTACTGATGTGGTGTGATTTGGAAGTTGGTTTGACAATGTTGTGATTTAGGGTGTTGTGTGATGTGGAGGCAGGTATGACAATGCAGTGATGCGGGGTGGGGTGATGTGGAGGTAGTTTGACAATCTAGTGATGTGGGGTGATGTTATGTGGAGGTAGGCTTGACAATGTAGTTATGTAGGATGATGTGATGTGCAGGTGGGTTAGACAATGTAGTGATGTTGGGTGATTTGGAGGTAGGTATGACAATGTAGTGATGTGGTGTGAGGTGACGTGGAGGTAGGTATGTCAATGTGTTCATGTGGAGTGGTGTGACGTAAAGGTAGATTTGGCAATGTAGTGATGTGGGGTGATGCGACGTGGAGGTAGGTTGGACAATGTAGTGATGTAGGGTGATGTGATGTAGAGGTTGGTTTGACAATTTAGCGATGAGGGTAGAGTAACGTGAGGGTAGGTAAAACAATGTAGCGGTGTGGTGTGATGTGTCGTGGAGATAGGTATAAAAATTTAGTGATGTGACGTGATGTGACGTGGAGGTATGTTTGACAATAGGGTGATGTGGCGTGATGTTATGTTTAGTTAGGTATGACAATGCAGTGATATGGGGTAGTATGATGTGGAGGTATGTTTGACAATGTAGTCATGTGGGGTGATGTTATGTGGAGGTAGGTTTGACCATGTAGTGATATGGGGTGGTGTGATGTGGAGGTTGGTTTGACAATGAGTCATGTGGGGTGATTTGCAAGTTAGTTTGACAATGTGTTGATGTGGAGTGGTGTGACGTAGAGGTAGGTTTGACAATTTAGTGATGTGAGGTGATGTGACGTGGAGGTATGTTTGACAATAGGGTGATGTGGCGTGATGTTATGTTTAGTTAGGTATGACAATGTAGTGATATGGGGTAGTATGATGTGGAGGTATGTTTGACAATGTAGTCATGTGGGGTGATGTTATGTGGAGGTAGGTTTGACCATGTAGTGATATGGGGTGGTGTGATGTGGAGGTTGGTTTGACAATGAGTCATGTGGGGTGATTTGCAAGTTAGTTTGACAATGTGTTGATGTGGAGTGGTGTGACGTAGAGGTAGGTTTGACAATTTAGTGATGTGAGGTGATGTGACGTGGAGGTATGTTTGACAATAGGGTGATGTGGCGTGATGTTATGTTTAGTTAGGTATGACAATGTAGTGATATGGGGTAGTATGATGTGGAGGTATGTTTGACAATGTAGTCATGTGGGGTGATGTTATGTGGAGGTAGGTTTGACCATGTAGTGATATGGGGTGGTGTGATGTGGAGGTTGGTTTAACAATTTAGCGATGAGGGTGTTGTGATGTGAGGGTAGGTATAGCAATGTGGTGATGTGGTGTGATGTGACGTGGAGGTAGGTATGACAATGTGTTGATGTGGAGTGGTGTTACGTGGAGGTAGGTTTGACCATGTGGTGAAGTGTTGTGGTGCAATGTGGAGATAGGTTTAACAATGTAGTGATTTGGGTGGTGTGATGTGGAGGTAGGTTTGACAGTGTAGTGATATGGGTGGTGCGACGTGGAGGTGAGTTAGACAATGTGGTGATATGGTGTGATGTGACGTGGAGGTAGGTATGACAATATAGTTATGTGGGGTGATGTGACTTGGAGCTAGATATGACAATATAGTGATGTGGGTTTGGTGTGATGTGGAAGTAGGTTTGGCAATGTAGTGATGTGGGATGATGTGATATGGAGGTGGGTTAGACAATGTGGCGATGTGGTGTGATTTCAAAGTTGGTTTGACAATTTTGTGATGTGAGTGTCTGACGTGAGGGTAGGTATAACAATGTAGTGATGTGGTGTGATGTGACGTGGAGGTAGGTGTGACAATGTAGTGATGTTGCGTGATGTGATGTTGAGATAGGTTTGACAATGTAGTGATGTGGGGTGGTGTGATTTGGAAACTGGTTTGACAATGTTGTGATGTGGTATGATGTGATATGGAGTTTGGCTAGACAGTGTTTTGATATGGTGTGATTTTGAAGTTGGTTTGACAATGTAGTGATGTGGGGTGGTGTGACGTAGAGGTAGTTATAGCAATGTAGTGATGTGGGGTGATGTGACGTGGAGGTAGGTTAGACACTGTAGTGATGTGAGTTTGGCGTGACGTGTAGGTAGGTTTGGGAATGTAGTGATGTGGGGTGGTGTTATGTGGAGGTAGATTTGACAATGTAGTGATGTGGGGTGATGTGACGTGGAGGTAGGTATGACAATGTGTTGATGTGGAGTGGTGTTACGTGGAGGTAGGTTTTGTAATGTAGAGATGTGGGGTGGTGTGATTTGGAAGCTGGTCAGACAATGTTGTGATATGGTGTGATTTTGAAGTTGGTTTGACAATGTAGTGATGTGGGTCTGGTGTGACGTGGAGGTAGTTTTGGGAATGTAGTGATGTGGGGTGATGTTATGTGGAGGTAGGTTTGATAATGGTACTGGGGTGATTTGGTGTGGAGATTTTCAAATATGTTTTTTTGTCAATTTAGTGATGTGGCGTGGTGTGATGTTGAGGTAGGTTTGACAATGTAGCGATGTGCAGTGGTGCGACGTGAGGGTAGGTTTGACAATGCCGTGATGTGCAGTGGTGCGACGTGGAGGTAAGTTTCACAATGTCGTGATTTGCGGTGGTGTGATGGTGAGGTAGTTTGAACAATATAGTGCCCGCATCTATACTACGTACTATTTTGTACTGTATGTCGAATGGCCTTATATGCATGTAACCTATCTATCTATCTACCTATCATTGTAGTGATGTGGGGTGGTGTGAGCTGGAAGTTGGTATGACATTGTAGCGATGTGGGTTGGAATGATGTGGAGGTAGGTTTGACAATTTAATGATGTGGGGTGGTGTCATGTGAAGGTAGGTTTGAGACAGCTGTTGTACGGGGTGGTGTGACGTTGATGCAGGTTTGGTTTGGGGGCGTGACTGTTGAGTTAGTCCTGCAGTGATTAGGTATTCATGCGTTTGTTGTAGATTGTTTTGTTTTAAACATTTTATTCATGAGAAAAGGATTGGGTACAAGTTACACAACTTAAAACACCCTCTCCGTAGTAGTTACAGAACGTTATTAACATTCATTATACCATATGGAAACACACGGAACAGTTCCAGTAATAAGGAAAATCGTTTTGATTGACAAAAATATGTTTGAATAGTTGTAAATATGTTTTCGTTTATATGAACAGTCAGAACTGTATTGCCATGAAATAGTAACGCAGAGTTTTTATTCATATTGGTAACACTGCGTAAATTAGTCACCATGGTAGTTCTCTGTTGAGTATATAATTGACAGTCAAATAGGTAATAATCAGAATCTTCACAAACATTTCCTCAAGCACAACTTGGGTTATCTCGTATACCAGGACGGAACTGATCATACTTCGATTGACTACACATGTAACATAGTTTGTAAGGACGACATTAGTGTGACATTAGGACGACATTCTCGGTCCAAAGTCAATATACTGAAGGGCAGTTGTGACATCAATATTAGATTCAAAAGAATTCAGTGACATGCTTTTTTCCACTTCAACTGGAAGTTCATTCCTCATTCTAACTATGGATGGAAAATACGAATTTATTATTACACACGGATAAGCGTGAGGAAAGAAGTGAGACGTCATCAGAATTACGAAGATTATAGTTAATGTTTAAATGCTACTCTCCCAGGAACAAGATCTTTAAGAGAGGATGGTGCCATATTACTCTGCTTTTTGTAAAGATTCCCAACCAGTTTCATAATACAGATGTTCATGATGAGTATATTTGGGTAACCCTGTTACAATTCTTGCTGCTTCTGATAGCAGTTGTTCAAATTTATTTTCTTGATACTGAGCGCATCCATCCCAAACTTGACACGCATATTCGAAATGGGATCTTATGAACATTACATAAATTCTATTCAATACAGAGCACGGTAATAAAAAAATGAGTTTACCTAGAGAAGATGTCATTTTTGAAGTTGCTTTTACAATATTATCAATGTGATCAGACCGTGTAAATTTTTTTGAAAATGTCAATCCCAAATGTTTATGATTATTAACTGTTTTGACACGAACCCCGTTGAAGTATAGCTTAAGTGCATCAACATTCTTACGTAAGGAAAAACTACTAGTAATTAACTCAATTTTATCATGATTATATATTATAAGCCACCGCTTTGTCCAAACCCGTAGTCTTTTCCAGTCTGAATTCAATTCTCTTTCAGCAAATAGACGATCATGAGAAGTTAAGCCTAGAGAAGACTCATTAGCAAATAATTGTGACAAGCAATCTACATCATCAGCAATATTGTTGACATAATCAAGGTATAAGAAAGGACCGAGGAATGACCCTTGAGGGACACCACCTTATAAATACCTCGGCGTGAATAGGACTCCTTTTACAAAGACGCTTTCTGAACGTTTACTTATGTGATCAGCAAGTCAGTCTAACAGTGACCCATGAATTCCGTATTTTTCTAGTCTCAACAATAAACCCTCATGCCACACACGATCAAACGCATTATAGACATCACAGAAAACCCGTAGAATAGTGTTTTTATCGTCCAAAGCCTCACAGGTTTGGTAATATATTAAATTTAAATTAATGGACAGTTGAATGACCAGACTGAAATCCTGATTGGTACTTATACAATAACTGGTGTGAATTAAAGTAGTTGTACGGACGTTCAAGCACCACTCACTTAAATACCTTGATCAAACCTGTAAGTCTATAATTACAAGACATTGAGCGGTACCCATTTGGAATACTGGCATTACATTTGCTGCTTTCCAGATACTTGGATATATGTCCTACTGTTCAATGACTGATCAAATACGATGCATGATGGGACACTTTATGAATGTCCTACAATTTAAAGAAATTTACGACTAATTCTGTTAGGTCCAGAATCCTTTTTTAAGATGTAAACATTTGATTGTATCATACACTTCATTTTCATCAATTGTTACACGATCCAAAACAGAATCAGTGTGTTTGTTAAAGAGTGGCATGTCTGTGTTTTCTTTATCAATACTGGATATAGACTGGAAATACTTATTAAGTGTCTCTGCTTCCTGCAAACCAGTGTGTAACGTTGGATTTTCATCTGTTTCATTTTGTCTCAAGGACGGAATACAAGTGACCGATCCTGAATCTTCCAGAACCGAAGTAATTTCCAATTAGAATTGTTATTACTGGAATACAAATCAAGTAAAGGTTGAGACTAGCGTAAAAAGATTATTTTGCGTAACATTTCATATTATTTACCTCATTTCTTTGTTTCTTATAAGCCAAAATATCTACTAAATGAATATACTATGGGCCTACGAAGTTCCGAATTGAACCAAGGTTTATCAGTTGGTCGTTTTACAAGGAATACACACCGATATAAAACGGTTGAGATGCTTATAAAATTGTGCACCGGCTTCATTAAGATTCCTGCAACTAGTAAAATATGTTATACCGATTTTTCTCATTAATCATAGCATTTAGTTTCTTATAGTCACCTGTCTGTCACGTTTCTCTTATAGGTTAACTTTGTATTTTCATGGGCACCAACAGCGATATAAGTACCTTTGTGATCACTGATACTATGACATAAATGTATAATACCACTGTCTAAAACATCAACATCTTCAAACATATTGATGGGATCAAGTAGTGTGCTCGGTGTTTTCGTCTCTCGTTGGCACATTAAAAATATTTTTGTGGGATAAATAATTTGACCCATATAGATTCATCACAGTTGTTTTCAAGAAGGCGTAATCTCGTAAGACAGAGATCGTGATTAATATAATGCATTATACCGGAAAGGTTAAGGCTATGTACAGTGATATATACACACATAGAAAACAAAACAGCAGGATGTGTAACGACTAGAATGTGGATTTCAAAGTTAATTACATTTTACATATTAACAATCCATGAAAATCTTTGAATATCACAAATCACAAAACTATCTCAGTTTTCTCCTTATACTGATCGAGTTCTGACTTGTCATAAATCACACGAGTACGTGTGTGAGTGTTTTACCTTTAGCTACACCTACGAAATGTATGTGTATGTATTTGGATTCTGTGCGAGTATTTTATCTTGTTATATCCCGTTTTCCAGATACTCTGCGTATCAAGCTGGAGCCGCCAGGTAGTGTCCATAATGTCTTTCTTGGTCAGCCCATAAGTATCAAGTGTGTGGTCGACTACTCCAACTCCCCAGTCTCGTCGTTCAGGTGGACACACAGTGGACGTTCCTACAGTGGACAAACATTCAGTAAAACAAAAGTATCCAAGTCTGACTCGGGCACATTGACATGCAATGTCCATAATGTGACGGTCTCTACTCGAATCAACGTGTTGTGTAAGTGCCCCATGGTATAAAGCATAAAGATTATAATACATTGTTTTCATAAAATGCATTACACATGTATAAAATATGGATACAGGTATTTCGAAGAGGACACTTGGCTGTTTGGATAGTCATAAGGGATTATTTGTGTGGCACGCATCCAACTATATTCTATGAAAGAAGTAGGGTAACTTCCTTCTTAAGGAGAATAAAAGTGATGAAAATAATGGATGTTTTGAGAGTGCATCACCACTGGCATTTGCACCTCCTCATGGTCGTTTTTTTCAAAGGAATCGCTCTATAGAGGTGATTGGTGCATGACGAGAAATTCTCATGGGTACGAGTTTCATTATCAAGCAAAAACCAAAAGCACAACGAGAAACAAACACTAACAACTGAGTGATGTTAGATGATTAGCAAAATTAATGGCCTACAGTGATTTCTCGACCTTCATGAAAACCACCCAAATCAAGAAATTAAAGACACCCCATGCCCGTCAATGCGACTACTGGAGGTGCGTTCATAAGATGTCTGTGTTTGGGTGGTTTGTAAACACTCATAACACTCTATCCAAATCAGGTTCCCCTACGTTTTAAAGAGTAAATTTGTGTTTAATGTGAGATGAATGCCAAAGGTATGCTGCTCACAGATCAGTCATCAGAGTTATATTAAAGTCAAACCACGAATATAGGCGTTTTGGAGGTCATGTAGCAGTAGGTTTACAGCTCCAATATCCAATTTAAAAACCTGTGCTCAAAATGTCAACAAAAATGTCATATGTTTCATTTTACTACATTTAATTTTGTAAATCACGATGCTATTTTCAATAATTAGCAACTAAGCTAACTAGGAACCACTACATCAGACATTTGTAAATGTACACCGAGGGAACACAACGTTTTGGAGTATGGACATATTCCTTCAAGGATGCTTTCGACTGATGATGGTGTAAGTATATACTCCAAAACGTTGTGTTACTCATAATAAAGATGTTGACAAGCGATCCATGACATTCTCTTCATATCTCTCACATCTTTATGTCCAAACAATGGTACCATTGATGCTGGTGTCGGTGACGACCTTCGTGTGCAGTGTGTTGTGGTCACACAACTGACAAACAAGTACAGGGCCGACATTCCTCAAACGTAACGTAGAAAAGTCCGACTAAGGGCAACTGACCTGTATCGCTGACCATGGACAAATAATGTCTCCTGAACGGGCAGAAGTAACTGTTAATGTGAAATGTAAGGGCGACAGCTTACATTATGTTATTGCTCACTTGGATGATATTAGGGAATTGGTTTTTGTGTGGCGATTTAGCAATACTCCATTTTACACAAAGATTATAGGTGCATTCAGAACAATATGCTCTTTTAACCTGACCGGTGATCATCAAATGTGGATGGTTTGCAAATCAAAATATAATTCATTTGGCATAAGTAGCCTGTTTAAACTCCAAGGTAATTAGCTATTCTTGCTATAGATTTCCATGAGGATGTATGATTTCCACTTTGCGATAGGCAACATTCCCTCCAGGTTGAGCTACCTTAACTGTTTACAAATCACAACCTTGAGGAACAGTCGAGCATGTTCTACATGAAGAGTGTCATATGACGTTGACCTTGGATTTGTTCAATGAAGGTTGAAACAGTTAAAGCCGCAGTACAGTCTTCAAAGGATTAATATACATGTCGAGGATATTTGCTATTCTTGAACACACTTCACTTTTGATTCGTAGATATGAAATTGTACATTTGTACAGACGACTCTTCCTTTGGTAGGAATTTCTTAATTTTCCCATTATTATTTGTATGACATTCACAGGGTGTACTTGTCTTATGATATTGCTCATTGTGTACTGTGAATGTTTGATGCTGCGGTTATATTTCAAACCTTGCAAAACATTAGCATGGATCTCGCATCTGACATAAGATCCACCGGAGATCCACCTGTCGAATGTTTCTGAATAAGTCTCATTTTCTGATTCGGGGAACCTATCGTGCCCCGCTACCAATAGTCAAGGGACATAAACTGAAACAGGCATCACTGTCTGTGCCTAGCCCAAATATCATGTGCTCTGTCTAGACATTGAGCAAAACGGACTTTATGGATAATGTTTTATTTGATGGTTTGAAAAACACATCAACCTATGTTTAAACAGAGTACGGTTCCTCAGAAGACATGTCAAATATATTTTCGTAAATGACAATGAACAATATAATCATATGACATAAATCATGAATGTCCCCAGACAGGCCAGAGATACACCTGGAAGCAAGCAATGATACTCTGGCTGTCAGAGTGCATGCACAATGTGTAGAACATGCGACTATTGTAAAACATCTGAGACAAATCTTCCCATACATCTCCAAATAGATTACATTCATTTCTTCATTTTGATGATCTATTCTTTCTGTTCTGCCACAGTGCAAGCCTCCTCTTCAATCGGGAACGATGGCTCTACCAACTACTATAAACTAATTGCCATAGCAACAGGAACTGGTGGCCTTAGCATCCTCATTATACTGATCATCTTCCTTATCATCCTTACCTACCAGATGAGGAGAATGAACACTGCAAACCGTAACTGTATTTGTAGTGTAACTTGATAACATCGGATAACATTAAATATCCACATAGCCGCACACTACACAACATTGCCTTATATGACAACCTCGCAACCTTACATTAATATCAGCTACACTATGTACAAAATAGGAGAACACCTCAAATTCTATTACTAAGCAGTATTGCTCTGAATATGACCGGGACAACTATGTTTTCGTTCCAGCTACTGGGAATCCACAGAGGTAAGTGCATTTTTATTGATAGAGTTGTTTCCTCAATAGTTAACCTGTGTAACTGTAAAGATACTTACAGTTATATTGACTTTATGCCTAAATGGAACATAAAGTTCAGCCATATTGCCCTTTTCCCTTTTCAGTCCACACAAAAACAAAGTTACAGCACATTTGTTTATTTCACCGATGTATTTTCGAGCAATTTTAAAAGTCTTTCTAAAATGTATAACGATGTATTACATATCAACAACAATAGCTTACTTGTAAATTAGTAGAAACATTTGTCTGCTTACAGTTATAAAACTGACTGAACTTTTGTTAGTGACATTTAGAATGAAGAGGAACACATTGTATGGATTGATCTCTTCTTGATTACAATGGATATAGCTTTTCGGTGTAGATGCATCATAACGGTATTAATATCTGCACTTCGCATCAATGGCAAAGAAATTTTCAGTCCATGTAACCTGTTCCTATTTACACCGGCAAAGGATTCATGCATAGCCACGAAGCATATATTTGACTTATTATCTCACAATGTGATAGGGGCGGTGGAGTAGCTCGACACGCCGAGTGTACGATATGCAAAGCCCATTTCTGGTGTCCTCGGCCGTGATATTGCTGCAGTATTGCTAAAAGCGGTGTCAAACAGAACTCACTCACTCATTCACTCACTAATGTCTGCTAAACGAGAATCTAAATACACGGTTCAATGAAAACAAATTGTAAAATATATCCATTTGATTTTGCATGTGCACAAGAGCTGCACAGACGCCCAGCGCAGATGAAGGAGGAAGTCAACAGAATTACGAGGCTCTGGAACTACCATGTAGAGGTATAGCATATACATACATACATACATACATACATACATACATACATACATACATACATACATACATACATACATACATACATACATACATACATACATACATACATACATACATACATACATACATACATACATACATACATACATACATACATACATACATACATACATACATACATACATACATACATACATACATACATACATACGTAACGCACGCATAGATACATTCCACTGGAGCAGGTCATGCCTAGCCTTACCGACAACACCTGGTGTTATCAATGATTATCAGTGATACAGTCATATATTCTTCACCGCTGTTTTGTCAAATACACAATGCAGTTTCTTTCGGGAAATGATCGTGCTGATAAGTCAAATTTAAAGAAGGCTATTCTGGTCAGATCAATATGTCAGTTTTCGAAAGTCTATGACAACCTCGCAACCTTATATTAATATCAACAATACTATGTATAAAATCAGAGAATTCCCCAAACTGTATTGAAAATATTATTAAAACGTTTTGCTCTGAATATGACCGGGACAACTATGTTTTCGTTCCAGCTACTAGGAATCCACAGAGGTAAGTGCATTTTTATTGATAGAGTTGTTTCCTCAATAGTTAACCTGTGTAACTGGTAAAGACACTTACAGTTATATTGACTTTATGCCTAAATGGAACATAAAGTTCAGCCATATTGCCCTTTTCCCTTTTCAGTCCACTCACAAATTAAGTTACAGCACATTTGTTTATTTCACCGATGTATTTTCGAGCAATTTTAAAAGTCTTTCTAAAATGTATAACGATGTATTATATATCAACAACAATAGCTTACTTGTAAATAAGTAGAAGCCTTTGTTCTGTTTACAGTTATAAGACTGACTGAACTTTTGTTAGTGACATTTAGAATGAAGAGGAACACATTGCATGGATTGATCTCTGCTTGATTACAATGGATATAGCTTTTCGGTGTAGATGCATCATAACGGTATTAATATCTGCACTTCGCAAAGAAATTTTCAGTCCATGTAACCTGTTCCTATTTACACCGACAAAGGGTTAATGCATAGTTACGAAGCATATATTTGACATTTTATTTCACAATGTCTGATAGGGGCTATCGGGTAGCCCAGAGGTTAAACGTTCGCCGAGTTCGTTCGATTTCCATCATGCGTACAATATACAAAGCCCATTTCTGTTGTCGCCCGCCGCGATATTGCTGCAGTATTACTAAAAGCTGTGTCAAACAGAACTCACTCACTCATTCACTCACTAACGTCTGCTAAACGAGAATCTAAATACATGGTTCCATCAATATACCCATTTGTTTTTGCATGTGTACAAGAGCTGCACAGACGCCCTGGACAGATGATGGAGGAAGTCAACAGAATTACGAGACTCTGGGGCTGCCATGTAGAGGTATAATAGCATCTACATACACACACACACACACACACACACACACACATACGCACGCACGCAAACACGCATACATTCCATTGGAGCAGGTTATGCCTAGCGTTAACGAGAACACCTGGTGTTCATATTCTCCACACTCGTTTTCTCAAATATTCAGTGCATTTTTTTCCAGGAAATGATCGTGCTAATAAGTCAAACTTAAAGAAGACTATATTAATCTGACTAGTATGTCAGCTTTAGGGAGTATTTTGTCTGTTAGTTTTCTAAATGTGTTTGTTTTATGTTCGGGGTTCTAAGAATACGCACTGCATTTGGATTTATCCCAAGCAATGGTAATGAACATATCGTTTTGTAAATGTATATTATAATAGACTGATGGGATAAGGTGGCCACAATGGTGGTTTGGTTGTCTGGTTGATTATAACAATGCTAACCAACGTAAACTCCGGCGTAAACTATACGCACTTACTCAACTCCTCCAGACATTGTCATCATAGCAACCTGAAGACTTTTCATAATACCACACTACGACTTCTGTAAATATTCAGGTACCAGGTGTCTCTGACATTTACCAGGTATCTGTGTGTCTGACAAGTAAGAAGTACAACTGTGTCTGACAAGTACCAGGTGATTGTGTGTCTTGCGCGAGAAGGGTACACAAGATACTAAATGACCGAGGTCTTCACGTTTGTCATTTTCATTTTGGGGGTTGGTCTGTACAACTGAAGTTTGCTAGTGCTTTTTGAACTTTTTGTCTGTATCATTACCTTCAAGCCGCACAGAGGCCATTCTCTGTTTGCACAAGCACATGGTGGATAGGAAAAATTATAAAGGAATAGATTTATCTTTACTTGTTTGAAATTGTTTTGATGTTCTTGCGCCAATAGGAAATCCTACAGAGGGACACGGGTCGTATCCCAGTTGTGATGGTCGATGCGCAACGTTGTTGCTCACTGAATGCATCCATCCCGCCACAGTATTATCGATCACTCCAGATACATTTCTAAAACATACAGATAATCATTTTAGATCAAATTATTGTTTTCAAAACATTGCATAAAATTACAACGATTAATTAGATTAAAACTGACCTGAAAAGTATCTCTTACATAGCTGGAAGTTGGAAGGGAGGTCAGTTCTGGACAATGGCGGTTTGTTACTCAGATCACACGTTTTGGCTGATGTCTCATGTTCTTTGGCTGACAGGTTCTTTCCGACAAAAAGAAATATTGTCAGCAATTTACTATCATAACTGAGACACCGTTTTTCTTCGCAGAGGATATCTATGAAAACACCGTCGTCGTGAACTAGTCGTTTTGGTAACTATGGATACCGACATCATCACGTGACCTGGACACATCTCAGCATCAGCGATTAGCATTCACCACAGATTATGTTAGCGTGTAAATGCCTTCCTCATATGTTTGCGATATTTGGTTCCAGGCCGATCACTGCATCCGGGTTGTACCTAATTGACTTCTCTCCCGTTAATTTCATCTTATTGTTGTCATCTTATTGTTATCATTGATAATTAAATCTGACATTACGTTGATTTGTTGTAAGTACTCCATGTGATGACTCATTACTCACCTGACCATGGCGAAGAAGTACCTAAAGACAATGTCACGTGTTCATGTTCTTTCAAGTAAATGTCCAACAATGACCATGCATACATAGCAATTCCTGTCTAAGTAAAATTTAGTCTCAGAATTATTGAGATGCTCTCTCCTACAAGGGTTTGTTAGATTCAGTATAGGAATGTAACGAATAACACTGAGTCTAAGTTTACTTAGAATGAAGTTCCTGTTTGTTTTCATTATTTTCATTTAACCACACAGCAGTGACCACATTTGTACAGTTGCATACCTTGTAGTCACGGCCGTTACTTGGTTTTCTTAATACATCCCTTTTTGACGACAGTTGTCACCTACAAACCTTGTTGCCATGTTCGTTACTTGGTTTTCTTAATACATCGTTTTTTGACAACAGTTGTCAGTTACATACCTTGTTGCCATGTTCTTTACTTAGTTTCCTTAATACATCGTTTTTTGACAACAGTTGTCACCTACATACCTAGTTGCCATGTTCGTTACTTGGCTTTCTTAATGCATCGCATTTTGACAACAGTTGTTACTTACATGCCTTCTAGCCATATTCGTTACTTAGTTTCTTAGTACATCCCTTTTTGACAACAGTTGTCACCGACATACCTTGTAGCCATTTTCATTACTTAGTTTTCTTAATACATCGCTTTTTGACGACAGTTTTCTGTTACAAACCTGACACATAAATGTCGCTTCTGATTGACTGAGCGCACTTCTATTATTATCAGTGAGTGAATGAGTGAGTGGGTTTAGTTTTACGCCGCACACAGCAAAATTTCAGCTATGTAGCGGCGGTCTGTAAATAATCAAGTCTGGACCAGCCACTCCAGTGATCAACATCACGGGCATCGATCTGCGCAAATGGGAACCGATGGCATGTGTCAACCTGTTATTTTCAGTGGCTTTCAAGAAGCATTTCTATGTACCCTGCATGGAATGCCGAAATCATTTGGTACCTCGTGGAAGTAATTCTTTATCACGCATACTATTGAATCACGGGATTTACATCATACGGAATGACCGATATTTTTGCAAATGCAAAGCGATAGGAGGGCGATAACTCTTAATCTGTTTTTCTTGTCTGCAAAATGTAGCGATGACTACGTACTTCAAACAATTGAAAATTAACATTGAGGTGTTCGGTAGGATAAATACGCTGTACACTGGTCCCTCGGGTACATCGATCCATGCCCCACTCGTGACCTTTGAAACAACCTAACTATAATGGTCTTCCACTTAAATATGAGTTAGCAACCTCAGCCCACAGCAATACTTTCCAATGGCATTTATATCATGATCCACAGCAGTATTTAATGTAATGATGTACATGACAGAGTTAACTTTACGGCATCCTTCTATCATGAAAAGGTGTGGCCTCTTTAGTGTTTCGAGTGTTACATGAGATTGTATCGCATTGAAACGTGATGTTACTAATTTCTGTTACTGGCAAAAAAAATGAATTAAAAAAATAAGAACAAACAAAATCACAATGAACACGAGGACTTATACAGGTTGACTGACGTTAAAACAGTCACCATTATGATGTCTTACGGTTTATCATATGTCGAATGAAGTGTCTACTCCTTTGCCTCAAATACTATTTTTATTCTTCAAACATCATTATTGGATCAATAAATACATAGTTATTTCTCTTAACGTCGCATTGTTTTGATTTTTGTTTGTTATTTAAAAGGTAACAAAGACATTCTAGTTACATGGAGGCGGTCTGTAAATAACTGAATCTGGACCAGAGTGTTCAGAGATTTGCAGCAGGTGCTTAAATCCTGAACAACTGGAAAATGATGACATAATTATATCAATCAGGTCAGCGAACCTGACCGCTGAAGACCCTAACCCGCTGAAGACCCTAACATATACTGTTAATATATACGATCTCCCACCCATTTTTGACACATACTGTCAATGTATACGATGTCCCATCCGTTTTCCACACATACTGTCAATACATACGATGTGAGGCGTCGACTTTGATATATTCTGTCAATGTATTCGATGCCCCACCCATCTTTGACATGTACTGTCAATATGCATAAAGTCACACCATCCTTCACGCACATAGTCAATATAAACTATGTCCCATCTGTTTTCCACACATACTGTCAATATATACTATGTCCCATCTGTTTTCCACACATACTGTCAATATATACTATGTCCCATCTGTTTTCCACACATACTGTCAATATATGTGACGTCTCACCCATCTTAAACACGGTCAGTATATTAGAAGTACCACCCATCTTTCACACTCACAGCCAATATATACGATATACCGAACATATTACGCACATATCCCATGGGTGCATATCATCACGGTAAGGAGTTACTCTAGAACTACCCTTTTCGTCTTCCTTTAATGACTGCGCTGTTCCAGCTGTGGCCATTTATAAGCTGGATCAAACAACACACTATTCCTTCCACAAACTGTTCACTCACACATGTAGGTCGTTGTTTGTGTAGTTAGGGAGGTAAGGATTGGCGTGACAAAGACGGTGTCAGTGATACAGCTCATGTTCACATCTATCACAGTGTTATCTTAACACTTCTATACAGTAGCAATCACGCGGGAGTCAACAAGCAGATAGGGCACAACAAGGAAATATGTGTTGTTGGAACAAACTTTCATGGCAAATATTGTCTTGAGATTTAAAAACAAAATCAGCGGAATACCAGAAACGAACTACCTAATCAAAGCGCATCATAATAATGCTGAAACCAATTCATAGATATTTGTTATGAGCGTGATTTTTTTTACGCCGCATTGTATTCGTTATGACATATGGTAAATACTTTACTGGGTTAACAGAAGAAATGGTATTTTGTTATCGTCGAATATGTTCGATTTTCAAACGTAATGATCGACGGTTATAACGAACTAATGTTTTGGACCCTTTGTTCATAGTCAATGTTTGACATTGTCCTCAAGAGCAGTTGATAAAACTATTGTCCCCTCACCGACAAAAACAGATCATCCTGTATTAGGAAAGCATATCAGGTGTGTAGAGTCAGGACGACTGTAATCCAAATTGAATACGTGTGTTACAACACATTAAAATACATGCTGGAGATGTTGTGAAACGCGTTTCTATGGGCTTATATTATTATTAGCATTATCATTATGAAAATATTAACAGCCGATTCTGTCACTGCCGTGGTTTGATTTGATCTGGCGTTTGTCCTAGATGGAATTAGAAACATAGCACGTGATTTCCTGCGGTATGTCTTTCTTGTGCAGAGCTGACACTGACGCTAAGCACCTTGAGATAGTGTTCGAATCCCCGTTGGCCCTCTATGTGGTTAGTGTCTAGCGTCACTCTCTCCTCTGCTCTCCCCTTCATACACACACACTCACTCACTCACTCACTCACACTCACGCACTCATACACACTACTCATCCCATTGGTATGTAACAACCCTCACTAGTCAAACAATTTCGCTATAGCGAGAGAAAAAAGGCCTCCCCTTTATACCACTCAGTCTGGTTTATGAAACGGTTTAATTAGTTGTAACTGCCTAAACGTAGTGAGAGGTGTGAACATTGAAACTCGAATGTGTTCTTGTAGCTAATGGACATGGCAAGGATGGTAAGGATCCAATGGATGCCACCCTGTTGGTGGTCAGAATATAATGTGTGTCCTTCCTTGGAGAAAGATGTATGGAGTGGGTCAAGTGATCCTGCAAGTGTTTGATGAAACGATTATTTAGAGTGGCCGCTTATGTCGACTATTTCCTGTATGCACGGGACGCTGTGACACTGTGAGGATATGTGAATTGTGACTATGGATATGTGAGGATATCAGGATATGTGACTGTCTATGTGAGTACAATTCACATGTTGTCAGGATATTCTGTTTTCTCTGCCTCTTTTTATGCCAGCCACTACAAACAAACATACGCTGTCGCTCACTGTCTTCAACTTTGACTTTGCATTTGCCTTGTTCGTGTATTCCCTGCTAAACGTTTTGTCCTATATCCTTGATTGCGTCATGCCCTTTCAGAATTCTCATGCTTGCCTGGCAAATGTCCTTGATACGTTGCCCTGAACCGGCAACTGTCACAGTCTCTTTGGTCAAAGTCTCGATCTGTTTATTTCTACATCCTAGATATTAGCCCAATTTATCTCTTGTTTGAAGTCTTTCCCAGGCTTCTTGATGAACTTTCTGTCTGCCAACTTGATCTCTCTTGCTCCAACTTCTTGATCAGCTCCCTGGTGCTTACTCTTTGCTCCGTTGCCTTGCTCCACCGTCTTGCTAGGCTTTCTTGTTCAGCTTCGTTATTTAGGGGTTTTTTGTTCGGTCATCTTCCTTAGCTTCTTTGCTCCATCTCCTGCTCCATGATCGTGTTCAACCTCCTTATTCAGACAGCCTCCCCGTCCCCTTGCTTAGCCCCCTTGCTTATACACCTTGCCAAGTGGCACTCAACATGGCTAGCATGAGCCAGCTAGCTGACGACATTTTCACATGTACATTATGTGTGGAGAAATTCCGGGAACCGAGAACACTCCCCTGTCTACACACATTCTGCCGATCCTGCCTTGGTCTCTACATCCGCCAAACAATGGTCAAAGGGACTTTCAATTGTCCACTCTGTGGTCAAGACACAAAATCAGAGGTCAGTGGGTTATCTGTCGAACAGTGGATGGAGACTTTCGTGGCCAACCATTTCATCGTTAGTCTGTTAAGGATCTCTGAGACGAGACAGAGTGAGAAAGCCTGTGACATATGCAAGCAAGAACATGTTCTTGTGGAGGCAGTAAGCTGGTGTAAGGAATGCCTGGAAGCATTGTGTGAAGAGTGTGAACGCGTCCATGGCCGGAGCAAGGCTTCACGGGATCATCATACTGTCAGCATTGAATATCTTGAAAACGAAGGTCTTGATAAACTTTTGAGGCCGAAACGAGGACCACTTGATTGTGGTGACCACAAGGGAAAACCTTTGTCAATGGTTTGTTTGAAGTGTAAGAAATTTGTCTGCGAAACTTGCACAGCTGTGAAACATGCTGGTTGTAAACAGATACAAAAAGCCGATAAGATTTTCACTGACCTCAAGAAAGACATCACTGTTGCAAAGGATAGTATTACATCTTTTCGTCAGTCAGCCCAGAACCTTTCTAAAACCTCCCAGGAACATCTTGAAAGTCTGACCAAATCTCGAGATGAGGTTTTGGAAGATATATCTGACCATGTAAAGGCCATGATGGACCTCGTTCTGGAGAAACGAAACAAACTCGTTGCAGAGGTTGAGGCAATGTACGAGAAACAACGAGAAAACATTTCCGAGCGTGTTCTGAATGGTGACGTCCGGGTCAATTCTCTCTATAAGTCTGAAAAATTCCTAGACCAACTTCTGATGTATGGCTCGGAGGTGGACGTCCTAAACAATTTCGACAACATCGCCAAACAGATCCACATCCTCAACAAACAGGTACCAGTGGTCAATCAGGCTAGAGACGCAATGCAGATGAAGTTCATTCATGATAGAAGGAGCGTTGATTCACTTCGTTCTTTGCCCTCACTGGGTGAAGTTAGAGTTGTAAAGTCAGGAAAACCATCACTTAAGACAAAACCTGAGGCTGCTTTGGCTCTTCCTCCGACAAAAGCATCCGTACCCTCTAAAGGGCTATCCTCCCCGAGGAAGACTCCAGTTTCAACAAGGAGAACACCCCGGACACGACTTGTGTCTTCCTTCTCAGGACGATCTAGGAACGACACAATGAAGACAGACATAAGAGGCATCCTCCTTCTGAGATCTGGAGACGTAGTCATCATGGATGTCCACTTCAGGAACAAACGCCTTAAGAAGTTCACACCTCGTGGAAAGCTAGTGTCTGAAGTAGATCTTGGTGATTGTCCTCACTCTATAGCACTTGTGTCGCAGACAGAGGCGGTCCTTACGCTTCCGAAGTCAAGGGAGTTTGCGTTTGTCACCGTCGGAGGAACTTTACACCTCACTGGTAAAATAAAGACTCGGAAGAGTTACTTCAGTCTGGCTTCATCCTCTGAGCAGGTTCTGGCCACAGTTGGATTATCTGCCCCTGATGTACTTTCTATCGACGTCATTTCTTGCAATGGGGACATCCTCAATAGAGTATCATTGGACAGAGATAAGTTTCATCGAATACCACTTGACCTCACATTGTCCCCAAGCGGCGATCTTATACTTCTGTGTCCAGGACGAAATGTACTGACCTGCATCAACATGACAGGAGATATCCTTTACACATACCAGCCTTCCAAAGCTCAGGAAGTGAAGGGGGGTGTCAGTGTCACCACTGACACACAAGGTCGTACACTACTCGTCGACAAGACATCTTCTAAGATACACGTCATTTCCGGTGACGGTATTCACCAAGGGGAGCTTTTTAGTCGACGAGACGGCCTTCATGAACCCCAGGCAGCAGTTGTTGGAGACTCCGGCATAACTGTCGTCGCCCAGGCAAATGGTGAAATCAAATTCTTTGCTACTGCCAAAACTATGTGAGAGCTGAGAAGTTTAGAGCTGTAGCTCGTTAGACAATCATTGAAGAAACCAACCTTTCACATTTATATTGAAAAGACTTTCCCAGAAATATTCGGTAGAGAGAGAACATTGTACAAAAATTATTTTTGCAGGAAACCCTTAGGGACCCATCAGTCAGTCAACAATTAGTTTTACACGAGTGACAGTTTGTGTGAGTGAAACTACTTATTTGAAAATTCAGTAGTGATCAAAACATCAACATTACAGCTTACATTTTGTCTTCCAAATAAGACAGGTAAATACTACCTGATAAGAAGTATAGTGAAAGTATGTGTTTTAAAGTCTTACAGTCACAATCATTTTCCCTGCATAGTGATTCCAGGTTGTATTAAATAGTACCTTAGATCTCGGATTTTAAAACACACAACACTAATCTGTTTCCATGCGTGTAAGGTTGAATGTTATCATAACGTATGTGATATTATTCCCAACTGATAGCTCGTGACGACAAAGGTTTGGTTCGATTCTCCCACATGGGTGTGAAGGCTGTTCACTGTATCTCCCGGGATAACGCAGAAGGAATATTGCTAAAAGCGGCGCAAAACCATACTCACTCACTCTAATTGTGAACAGACAACTTCATTCCGTTTGGTCCTCTTAGAAATGACTGTTTCTTTTTCATGACGAGGCACCATTACATAGCAGTGATCAAGATGTGTACATACCCAGTTAGGCATTGTTCCATCCCTGGGAATCTACGACATATATATCCTGCAGAAGATGTTTGCTGACATTTGTAGACGTGTGTTACAAGTAACAATCTATAAAGGAGTTCTGTGTAAACAGGTATATTACTATGGCTTCCAATCCCATGTAAAATGCATTAAATTATATTACAAAGACCAAGATTTGATTTTCTCTACTTCATCTTCATTTGGAATCACTTCTTCCCAGACAGTACCTACATGCCATGATTATAAAATTATATTATCTGGCCAAACAGTTGACTTTCTTCTCTGAATATATGGCAAAAATAAGCAATGACAATGACAATGACAGTGACAATGACAAAATCGGATTAAATCTAAGTACATGATATTTTTTACAGCTGCCTAATATTTTCTACGATGGTATAGTTACAATTGTACAATCGACTTTTGTCAGAGATTTCCTACGAATGTGGAAAGGGTTTTGTCACTTCGGTCATCTTGTCAAATGTTTCTCTGCAAGAAACAATAATACATATGTACTCATCTTGTGTCTGCCGTTCGATCCCAAATCACGAAAAGCAATATAGTGCTACCCTAAGGTCGTTACATTTGTCCCCAAAACCTTGTGGTGCCATACCTGCTAAAAGTATGGTGACGGTTTAACGTCTTGCCAGTCAGGCTGCATGTCCCAAATGTGCTGCAAAGTTTGAAGCCAGTTATTTTTGTAACAAACCTCATACCTGTGTCGGTAGTTCTGGTAACTACTATCTTCTTCCAATGATTGTCCCTCTTGGAAACTTCATTCCAAATTTTCACATTTTAGGCATCAGCTTAAAATACCATTTCCGAGGTTTTTCTGTCACGAGAAAAACCAGTACCAACACAGTTTCTGCATTTCTACAGGCCCCCCAAACCAAAACAATTTTCTTGTAATTCTTTGGGTTGCTATACGGATTACAAGTGGACTAAGACTTCTGATCCTACATTACTGTCTGCTGAAGTCCAGTCCAAGCCTCCGCAAAGTGATCTGTAGTTCACAAACCACAGACTCGTCCAAAATTGTCCTCCTGTCGAAGACATAGATACATGTGCATATCAGAAACGGTCAACCAACTCAGAACTACATGTTAAGCCAACTGCAAAAACTATACAAATGACTATAAGCTTAGACCTTCAGTTCATATTTATTTACAGAATAATATGTATAAAGAAAGAACTATTGGGGATGAAGCTAGTTGATAATGATACATGTATTTTGTTTTTAAAAAAATACCTCAGAAGAAACATCATATATTATATTTCAACTGTCATTTAGTTAAAAACGTTTAGCATTATGTTCAACATTTATTAAATACCCTCCTCCAATGTAATGTTTCAAATACCCTCCTCCAATGTAATGTTTCAAATACCCTCCTCCAATGTAATGTTTCATTTGCAAAATTATGATGTTTGGCGTGTGCTCAAACAATAAAATACTTAATCTTATCATGTTTGTAGCAAAAAGATTAGTTTATGTTTCAAGTATTAATGAACATGCCCTTTCTTTAGGGGATATATAAAATGATATATATACGACAGAAAAATACATAGCTACGAAAAGTAATTGATCCCTTTATGAGGAAGTGGAAACATATATCTGCCATAATATGTTTTGAGCATTGAAGCACTCTTAAAATATCAATTGATATTTCTGGTCTCTACTCATTACAAGTAAACAGTACTACTAAATCCTATTCCTTCAATGGTATCTACCTTCAACAGAAACATAAACATTATGTTTATGTATCTATTTCCATTAGAACCCTTCAAAACCTCAACGATGTCATATATATTGCAGCTTATGCCATATATGATATTATCGTCGAAGTGAGCTACCAAGAAACCCCCAAAATCAAAACAAAACAGTGAAACTTTTACAAAGAAACCCGAAATCGGCGAATAACCATAACTAAATCTTCAATAAGTATGGATCCCTTGATGACATAGATGTGTCCTGCCAAAGCCACGGTGTGACCCATTGCTTGGGTCACATCCTCTGAAGACATAACGTCCTCAACTGTGATACAATGAAATTGTGATGGGCTTATGAATGATGTATATAATTTACAGTTATTAATCCAATATTTCAAACTGTCAGCTTTCTTCAAACATGAAACCTATCTCAGACTGATATCTGATCTTCAGAGCCAGAATGACCAGCTACCTAAGCCCTCCTATTACCGTCGGCGATTTGATCGGGCACAACCATCTACGGGGAAATACAAGTACAAACACCAACGCAGAGTTATTGAAGATTTTATCTCCTGTACCAGTTTAACCCATTTATGCATATCGTCCCATTTTTTTCTGATGAGTACTTCAAGAAACGTGTTTCTCTTCTATTGTTGAAGATAGAAACTTTCAGTATAGAGTAAATGAAGCTGAGAGTGAATGAAGCTGAGTACATAGTTGGGTGGTTGAACCATTCACTTGTAAAATTTAATTTTCTTAAGCATGGCCACTTCCAGTGACGGGGTAGTTCACCTGCCTATTCGGTCACGTGTGACGTTTGACGATTTTATTTTATTGGTCCCTATTGTAACTATGTAAGTTCATTAGGATGTGTTTAAAACTTTCGTTGTTCAACATGATGTTTCCATACTCAGTTTTCCACTAAAGTACCGTCCAAAAAATAAGACGATATGCAAATAAGTGACCTGAAATTAGGTAGTGTATTAGGCTTAGGTGCTGGGAGATGAACCTGTTAAATCTTAAAATTGACTCTTTTAATTTTGAAGCTTTCATAAATTCAATCAAACTGGCTTTTATATGTTATTATTTTATATGTTTTCTGATGACCTAAAAATTGCAGTTGATAAATAAGTCCTCTGTAGTTCATCACATATGAAAACCATGGGTACAAGGTTATTTTACCGTGTTAGGTATTTGCATTCATACGCACATCTGGAGGAAGTGAAGGGCCTTGGGCGAATATTTGTTGGTATGTCATACAACATCATGTAAATCTTTACTTCTGTTTTTACGTAAACCACATTGTATGCCAGCAAGTAGATTATTGGTGTCTAAGTGCCCAACTAATCAATTACTGATCATGCGTTTCATGGCTTTGCAAACGCAGCTAATTAGTGAAATTGGTCGATAATATAAAGGGTAGGTATGGTCACGTAAAGGATAAGGAATCGGAACAATTACAGCATCAGCTGCAGCTTGGTTTTAACGCTTCCAAATGAAAAGATTTCAATTTTAAGATTTAAGAGGTTGATTTACCCAGCCTAAGCATAATATATCACCTAATTTAAGTCCACCTATATGCACATTATCCCATTTATATAGGACGCACTTTTCACGTTTAAAACAAGTATGGAGTATTTAAGAAATACAGTTCGTTCTACCACCATGTATTGTGTAATAAAGCACACTTTCGCCCTGAACTATTATAGCTAAAGCACGATCGGGAGGACGCTCGCGTCCGAGTGCTTTAACGTTATAATAGTTCAGGGCGAAAGTGTGCTTTATTACACTATACATGGTGGTAGAACGAACTGTATTTCTTTTCTGAGATGCCATATTCAATAACTTCTAAGCCTAATTTCGATTAATCTGTGGCAGAAAACAAACGACGGTGTCTGTGACCTAAATTAAGAATCCTCGCACAGGGCTAACTGACGCGCTGTTCTTTTAACGTGTCAGCCCCCTACGTTAAGACAAAGATTAACACTTTTCAGGTACCCATGTTAAACAGCTGGGTGGTCTGAATGCAATGTGGACGAGTGAGTGAGTGAGTGAGGGAGTAATATTTAACGTCACTTCGGCAATATTTCAGCCATATCGTCACAAGAATATTTACCACTGAAATGGGATATATGTATGTCATAAAAACTGTCAACAAAGGACAGTAAAACAACTAGAATATCACAAATGGAATTAAAACTAGCGTGAAAAGTTAAAACGAATATCACGATTCGGACAATACAATATAAAAACAGGCTATAGATTGCCGACAACTAAAGGTAGATCACCATACACAGGAACCAGATATCGCGGGATAACGTTCACCCTAGAGGTGTTTTGGTTTGATTTTCGAGTTTGAAGACGTATTAAAGTTAATAAAATGGGTGTTATGTCGTGGAAATCAGGCAGGATGTGTGGGGACGTGTATAATTGAGAGGTACGTGTGCATAGTTTTGAATGTCACCGAATTCTTAGCGTACATTTCAGCTTGAAATCGGAGCGAGTCGATGTCGGCACGAAAATCCAATATGGCAGCTGCTGCTCCTTTACTCTATTAATATATATGACGTGAGTGTATATCTATGGTCTATGTTTAACCTACAGTGCGATATCGGGTTCCTATGTCACCATACTAGGGACCATGGGGACTAAAGTACCTTTCCTTCCTGCATGGACCCTAGCTGGATTTACACCATCCTTTCAGATGTTAGCAATCTATTCACATCTACCCAAGAATTAAATATACACATATACTACGATTAAAAACAGTGGAAAATCTAAAAGTACATGCAATGTTTTGGGACTTACGTACCCTCACAGGAGGACAATAATTTTACAATACTTCAAACCCCTTTGAGGGTACAGCCACTAACAATTCAAGTTACTAATCTAAACTACCAATAATTAAAATGCAACTATCTACAAAACATAATAATCAAAATTCAGTCGTAAAATCAATTTCTTTTAAAATCAAAAACAATAATTAAATGAGAGCTAAATGTGTTAAAAAGGTCCTTCATTGTTATACCTGTAAAATACTTATCCCTTATGATTAGATTCTTCTTCCTTTTTCAATCGTAAAATATGTGTCTTTTTAATGTCTGGGTGTCTGGGTAGATTTTTCAAAACTGCTTACAGCTCAAGGGATGGAGTAAACGAGGGTGGGGTCCTTGCAGGAAGCCAATGTCCCCTAAGTTCTCATGGTCCCTAGTGTGGTGATCTACCTTCAGTTGCTGGCGATCTATAGCCCATTTTCACATTGTATGGTACAAAAATTTTGTGACAGTTTAGTAATTTTGTTAGGCGATAACTTTGCACAATCACCAGTTAGTGAATCTCGTGAAGGGAGTGAGTTTAGTTTTACGCCGCAATCAGCACTATTCAGCTATATGGCGGCGGTCTGTAAATAGTCGAGTCTGGACCAGACAATCCAGTGATCAACAGCATAAACTGCGCACTTGGGAACCAATGACATGTGTCAACCAAGTCATCAATCCTGACCACCCGATCCCGTTAGTCGCCTCTTACGACAACTTTAGTCGCCTTTTCTGGCAAGCATGGGTTGCTGAAGGCCTATTCTATCCGGGACCTTCACGGGTCGAATCTCTGGAATGGTTATTATATAAGTAGTATCAAACTTTTTTTAGATGTTGAAAGATCATTGCGTTGTGATATCCTATGCATTTTAGATTGCTATATCAAGGTTTAGATTCAATGTTTTTAATACTGCCGCTGATATGATACAAAAGTCTCCCACATATATGTAATTTGGGCGTGGGCGTAGCTTTGGCTGTGATACATGGGTCTCAAAACGGACATTTACTATTCCAATATGGGTTTGGCTATGCTTGGAAAAAAACAAGAAATTGGAAATGTTAAATATTTTGTTATCTATTCAAAAACAGGCTAGGTGATAGCTTACAACAATCTTGGTACTCATCAATTAGTGAATCTCTTAAATACATATTATATAACGAGTATGAAACTTTGTTCAATTTTGAAAGATATTTGTGTTGGGATATCCTGTGCATTTAAGAATTGCTATATCAAGGTTCAAATGGAGTGATATCAAATATGCGGTTGATTGTGGCAGGTATGATGGAACTGAATATGACGAAAGACTATGCTGTATATCAGCATTATATAGACCATGAACATCATGTACTAGATATTAGTAATGCCTATCATATGCACACAACTAAATATACAACAAAGTTCACTAAAGAATCACTTTCTCATTTCTCTTTTGTAAACGTTTTGCAAAGCTGTTATATACAATGCTGACCTATACTTTCATCATGTACAGAGCTTGAGGAACTCCAGGAGTGTCTGTCTCTCCGTTTGACTAATGTTTGACTTTCCTTTTCTCTCACGCTCTTCTGTACAGGACTGAACTGGCCCGACTGGATGAATAAATCACGTCATCAAGGTCAGTTCCCAAACAACGTTGATGCTGCATCAGAATTTGTGTCGCTAATGGTTCAGAGTGCTAAGGACTACACAGGAGGACGCCTTCCTTACACATTTGAAGTCATCAATGAACCTGATTGGGTCGAAAAGATTATTGACCAACAAACAAATATAGATTTTCACAACTCTGTTGCCAAGAAGCTGAAATCACGATTTGGAATGAAAGTTCCCGGACCAACATACACCAGTATGGCCTTACGACAAGCAGATGAAAATAACTTCAGCTATTGGAAAAGAACTGCGAAGTTTATGGACATGACGCTTGATCATTTGGACTTTTTCTCTTTCCATTCCTACAATTATCTGCGGGTGTCAGGTGGAAACTATTCACGTTTTGGCATCAACGAAGCTCGTCTGGTCGCCTCTATTGACATGGTGGAGAATTACTCCCATCTCAAGAAAGGCAAAAATGTTCCGTTAGTTGTCAGTGAATTTGGTAGAGGAAATGTTTTCGGACTTCCCGACGGTTTCGAAAATGGAATCATTGACTTTGAGACCATTTATCAACCCAACGGTTTCATGTTTACTTTCCTGAACTTGAGGGAGTTTATCGAAATAGTTCTAGTTTTTCTTCACGGAAAAGTTCAATATCCGGGTCATCCCACCCTAAGGAATTCCTTATTTACCAAAGACGGTCATGCTCTTAACATGACGAAATATTTCACGTTTTGGACAAACTTCGTTTATAACCACAAGTTTCTCCGTGTTTCAAGTCAATACAATGAACAAGAAAGAGTAATTGCACCCCTGGCTCTGGCAAACCCTCTCACCAAAGAGGTGGTAGTTCTTCTTCACAACTATGATAGAAATTGGCAAAATGTACAACTTGACTTCTCCAAAAGCTGGATGAATCCTCCCACAGGCGAACGAACATGCGTTCTTTTCGAAAACAGTAATCCAGCAATTCATCTCAACTACCATTTCAACATATCTAAGGATCATGGCTCCGTGGGTCTGCCTGGATCATCAACATGCTTCTACACATTTAAAACCAACTACAACTTTGGCAGAATGCCCACGTGCAACCAACGCACATACTATGGCAAAGACATGGTCATCCCTATCAGCCATGGTCATGCTCAGACAACCATCCGTCTTCCAAGCTCTGGTTACAGTTCTGCGCATCTTAGGGTGGGAGTTAGCAGAAATTTGAATGCTGACGCAAAACCGAAGGCAGTTGTGTTCAATGGCCACACGCTGTCATCAAGCTACATGCTCTTTGATTCTATGAAGACCGACGGAAAAACAAAATGGAACGTGTGGGTGTTCATGGTCCCCGAATCACAAGTCCGAGCAACAAACAACGTCAACACGACCTTTCAAGGCGACGGTGGTCATGTATCATCTGTTGGCCTCATTGTCGGTAAAATATAGGAGAAAACACTTATCCTCAGAACATGGCTGATCTTAGGACTGAAATTCTCGTAGATGGCTGCCTGTCATTGATGGAATAAAGATTATTAAATCTCCATGTGGGTTGTGATTTGGTATGTTTCTGTCCAGATTTATTGAAGTCAAAGAAGAAAGACACATGTGCTTTCACGTTGAGTGAGATAGTTACAGTCTAACGTGGGCAATATTTCATCTTTGACGTTATATAAAACTAGTAATAGTGTGCTTATAAAGCTACATACATTATATCAACAGATTGGGTCTTCACTTATTGTCGCCGAATGATGAGCGTGGGAGAAGTTTCGGTACAAAGGGTACTATGTGTGAAGCGCAGTTGGGGTGTCCTCTGCAGCGATCATGCGAGAATATAGCAACAAGTATCTAGGATTGATCATGCCTTTGTCAAGAAGCCGTCGACAATCTTTGCATCTTAACGACTGGCCCAGACAACATAGTGGGTGTTATGGGCAAGACAACATTGTGGGTGTTATGGGCTGTGGCACTGGCACAGTGATTGCGATTCTGTTTCAGAACACTCTGCAGATACCTCAGTGAATGAATGAGTAGTCTTTTACGCCGCTTTAAGAATATCCCAGCAATATCATGGCGGATAGTGTTACATAATCTTGACATAATTCTTAAGAATCAATTATTGTGCTAGTTTAAATAATGAGTGAGAGAGAGAACTTATATGTATTGTCACATCGGCAATGTTTCAGCCATACAGTGATGAACACAATCATTTATGATACAATAACTTAATATTTACCAAACAAATGTTGACGAAGAACAGTGAAAATATAGTATCAGAGAGAAGGTAAAAACTTCCAGGTAGTCATAAAACGATATCATTAAATGAGACCAAGACAAAAATATAAATGGGCTATAGATCACCACAACTAATGATAGAACGCGATACTAGGGACCATAGGAACTTCCATTACTTAAGTTATCTACACGGGCCCTAGTTAAGAAATACAGTTCGTTCTACCACCATGTATAGTGTAATAAAGCACTATTTCGCCCTGAACTATTATACTTGCGTCCGAGTGCTTTAACGTTATAATAGTTCAGGGCGAAAGTGAGCTTTATTACACTATACATGGTGGTAGATCGAACTGTATTTCTTTTCTGAGATGCCATATTCAATAACTTCTAAGCCTAATTTCGATTAATCTATGGCAGAAAACAAACGACGGTGTCTGTGACCTAAATTAAGAATCCTCGCACAGGGCTAACTGACGCGCTGTTCTTTTGACGTGTCAGCCCCCTACGTTAAGGCAAACGTTATTAGAAAAACAACTGATGAACACTTTGGTGATGGTTTATGTTCGGGTTAAATATCTTCTCTAGATCATTTTAATTACATCCGTGATTCTCTTAAACCATACAAGGCAATATGACCGCCTCATTTCTACTACCAACGAAAGTTTAGATCAGTACATTCAGAGGAAGCTGACAAGTCAAGCGACATTCCACGATTGCATTATGGGAATGTAAACATTGCCAACATTACCGTGACTCTGTAAGATTTTGAGTCGAACTATGAGACATTTTATCCTTCGGAAAACATAAACGTAATGTTTCCACAGTGATGTTGGCTGTGTGGTGCAACTGCAAACCAAGAAACGGGATGCGACGAAGCAGTTTACTGTGGGAGGCTGCACGAGGCGATGGCAACTGACCTTGTGACGTAATGCAAAAAAGTTCGATTACGAGGGGGCAGACTGGAATGGCGCAGCGACGTCAACACATTGTGACGTAATGCAAAAAGTGCACATTATCGTCTGATAAAGTATTGTCGGCGCCTTTGATCTTTCACAGAAGCATCTTAAAATTACTGGTAAAATGATACTTCATTCCTTTCATTGCTTGCCAAAAGAAACCAGCTCACAAAATCTGATGATAATCTAAGACCCTATGTATACATGTACCGTGATGAAGTAGGATATCTCGCCATTCTGGATATACATAAAGTCTGAAAGAGCAATTATAAGTGCACTAACGGGTCAAAATGTCACAGGCAACAAATGCTTCAGAACACAGGTGAAGAAAAGTAATGGTAGTTTACAATTTCTAAAAGCTTCGGTGATGTACTCTGACTGAAATTTACGAGTTAATCAAGCCGTCTATAATTATCATTATATTTTCACCATATAATATATATAATATATATAATATATGATATGACATGCCAAGAAATTCACAGGGCTCTTCACTTCCGCATACACAGGTGCTGCCATTTTTACTTGCGTGTGAATGCACCTACCCAAAGCTGCAAAACAAACTGTACCCATTTGTGCATATGGTATCATTTTTAAGGACGCACTTTTCCAGTGTGAAAAAGTATGAAAAGTGTTATTGCATGAGCTACATGCATTCTTCCCCAAAGCTACTGTAGCTAGTGATGAAATATTCCCTAAATCATGTCTAGGGACACTTATGGACATATCTGATCTGATATGGACGTTTAGAAATTTTCCTCCTTCATGGTGTAATTCCACTGTAGTACCAGTATCAAACTTGGTCCAACCAGCTGTGTGAGCAAAACCATGGAACGAAGGATAAATAGTAGATCTTGGTATTTTGAAACCAATAACTTCATAACAAATATTCCATGTGTTTTCAGGAAAAATGGAAGTAGCATTGATCATTTGGTACCTTTAGAATCCTTTAATAATTGTGGTATGGTAACTAAACAAATAATGGTATATTAACTAAACAACATGCAGTATCGATATCCATTGATCTCGAGAAAGCATGCGAGACCACCTGGAACATGACATTTTAAAGGATTTACATGACCTTGGTCTGAGCTGTCGCTTATCACATTTTAAATATATATATCACAATTTTCAACAAACAACCTTCTCTGATCGTTACAATCATGATCAGGGCGTGCAACACAGCAGCTTGTGCCTTTCATATTGATTAGCATCAAGATCAAATGTTTTATCAAACTTTATTAATTATTCAATGGATGGATCACTTTTTGTGGGTGATTTTAACGTTTCTTTTCGCTGAAAAAATATGTATGCTATTGAATGGCAACTGTAGTTGTGATTAAACAAAATAAATAAATGGTGTCTTGGAAATTGCTTTATATTTTTTAAAATAAATAACAAAGCGTGTACATTTCTGCCATAAAAATATACCGCATAAATGACCAAATCTATGTTTAAATGAGACTCCCATCAAAGCTGTGAAAGCGCCCAAGTCCTTAGGTCTAATTTTAGACTCCTATTTCACTTTTCTTCCCATATGAATTGCCTGAAAAATATATTCCTTAAATTCTTGAAAGTCGTGTAATAACATTAAAGTGGCAAGGGGATCAAGCTACCCTGCTAAAACTCGTTAGATCAATAGTCCGCTCGAAACTTGATTGTGGAAAAGTATCAAGGTTTAAGACTTCGTCTTGGGTCCTTTGAAACTTCACCTGTTTCTGCGTCGACATCATTGAATTATATAATGATCCTGCTACTGGCCAGTGCGTCATCGTCCTGTGCAGGTTACCCAGCCATTGTGGAATTTGTGGTAACACAATGGCCGATTTCCCTTATGAGGAACTACACAACACGCACCACTTTTGATCCCATACTCTGATTACAAACCTGTCATTAGATCTTATATCAGTGATTTAGTGCAAAGGAGCAAAAAACAGGGGCATGTAGGGGAAAAATACACATGCACATAGGTGATAAATAACTTAACCATAAGGGAACACCATAAAATTCGCATGGGTTTTTATGTAACATACACCTAAAATAGTAACACACCTTGGCCACACGTTTGTACTACGTCTCCTGCGGAATGGTATTGCTGTTCTGTGCTCTGGGTCAATACCTGTGACATTCGGTCAGTGGAGCCGATGGGAAATGCCACAAGCAGACATACTTACACAGCTGTATTTTACACTGAATCAAAAAATGCCGATAAAGTTGTACTTATATTTGTAATCCAAAGCAACATTTCTCAACATCGGGGATCCATATAGATTCAAGTTACAAATCATAAGAGAAAGTAGTGATTCAATGTCATTTCACAAAGACATCAACCTTTGTTTTAGTCACGAAATTTTATTATGAAGAATGTGGTGTTTCCGGTAAACGTCATTTATTGTCAAAGGTTGGAACATATGTCGAGGTGACTGCGACACGAGCCTAACTAACCATATACCATGAGTGAGTGACCAGTATGACAGTCAGGGGAGGTAAGTCGAAATGGGGTTTAACGTCATAGTTAATAGATTTTCACTCATATGAAGCTGTACATGCGTGTGCATGTGTGGCTGCTTGCTGCAGACTTCAGCTGGTTTTATGGTGTTAGTTCACCGATGTACTATGCTGCAGTTACGCATGAATACTCCACTCAGATACATTATACTGACTCCGAGCTGAACACTTGTCGATGTACCAATTAATGTCGAGCTCCAGGCAGGGACCAACAAGTATCATACTTTAACGTCTTTTGGTACGACACGGCCGGGGATCTAACCCGCGACCTTCCGCACTCCGGGCATACGCTCCAGCCACTATACCACGGAGGCGTTTATATCACAGACGGGGGTGCGGTTTAGTATGCCTACGAATCTAGATTACCACCATTTAGAAGAACATCTACAGGCTCCATTTATCAAATTATACTTAAACATAATTTTCTGCTCCTTTGTGACATATGTTTATTTCAATATTAGATGTTAGTCCAACACACTTGAAAACCCATGAGAACAGAGTCGATGACACAGCTAAAACATGGGCTAACCCAACAGGGATGGGAAATCTTAATCAGTGTTCTGATGTGCATGTAGGATCGTCAATAAAGTGGAATAAATGTGGATCATGTCATTAAAGAGCAAACAAAACTGGTAGACATTATAATGAACATGCATGGGTCTACTCTGTTGCCTCTCTCAGTGCCCAACCTCGTACTTTCATCTGGAGAGCCTACTTGAGACCGGCATAACACTCTTTGTGTTGTAACGCCTTAGTTAATTATCCCAGGGATACAGGATGTGGTGGCCTGATCCTTGTTGAATACCGGATACTGATTTCAGCTTGTAATTACTGGCGTATATTCGGCGCGCTAAGATTGTTATAGTTTCTCTAGAAAGTTCTGGCCTATCCGCTATTGACAGCATTATTGTGAACTAATCACTACCAGCATTATTGTGAACTAATCACTACCAGCATTATTGTGAACTAATCACTACCAGCATTATTGTGAACTAATCACTACCAGCATTATTGTGAACTAATCACTACCTAGAGTATTGCGTATTGATACCTACAACATTATGGTGACTAAATCATATCTAATCACTACCGAGAGCATTACGTATTGACAACATTATAGTGATTTAATCACTACGTACAACATCAGGTAATGCCAACATTATAGTAATCTAATCAATACCTAGAACATTACGTATTGATGCCTACAATATTATAGTGATTTAATCACCACCTGCAGCATCAAGTAATACCAACATTGCAGTGATCTGACCTCTATCTGCAACATCAAGGAATATCAACACTATAGTGATCAAATCACCATCTCCAATATTACGTAATACCAACATTATATATGGTGATCTAATTACTTCTTGCAACATCAAGTAATATCAACTTTACTGTGATCTAACCACTACCTGCAACATCAAGTAATGCCAACAATATGGTGATCTAATCACCATCTACAATATCAATTGGGGGGACCGAAGGTTCAAAGACAACAAATCATGCAGAGGGGTGACATCGTGAAGTGAGTGATGTGTTTGCCGAGAGCCACCCTACCATTTATAAGGCCATTGACTTTTTAAGAAGGTGCAAGCCTGGGTAGAGGCATGTGTCCTACAACTACGAAACGGTGCCAGACCTTACCTAGGTAGAGAAGATTTGTTGAACTGAACCACGCCTTGGAAATATACAAGAATTGATGCCAGACCTACCGTGCCATACATGTTTAGATGGTTGTTCAGTGTGACATATTGATGTAACGTGTGTATATGTATGTATATATAGTTATATAGTTATATATATAGTTATATATAGTTATATATAGTTATATATATCATTATATAGTTATATATATAATTATGTGGGGGGTGTATTTATATGTGATATGCCTTTACATGTATTGATTTGTTGTAATTCCAAGTCAATGTCCGTTGGCTAGACCAAGTCGCTATACACATTGTTACTTATCATCCATTAGATGGTTATCAACTATGAGCCTGTTATCTATCTGTCGTTACAGGACGAAGGAAAGTCATTCCTGATACCTGCTGAATGGCTTTATAAACAATCTTTGATTTAAAGAGTTTACTAAACAAAACAGGCACAAAAAACATATATGTAGATGCCGAAATTATAATTTAGACTAAATCTCAATATTTCCAAAACACACCAAAATGACACGATAACGTCTGAACGTTTCCGAGCTGGGAAACCGGAGAGTGTTGCGAAGTGTGACTGTCGTTCTTTCTGCCCCGGATGTGCACAGTGCCAGGACATGGCTTGCTTGCCCCAACCAATTAACTGCGGACATTGTTAGTAACTGTAAATCTCTGTTTAAACGAAATAAGATTTAGTTGAAGACGCACGTAGCAATATGGATATGCCAGCGTTCTGGATCTTCTGCTTGGTATATTTGAGTCATCTTGTAACAGGGTATTCAGAGATTGTCGAGAGTGTAAAAGGTAAGTCTGATGTTCTATTATTTATGGATTCTTTTTCATTCATTTTGGACAGAGACCCGTTTGAATGAGGGAAAAGTGTTCATGAAGTATACAGAGATGCACCCCTTGGCGTTACAGGATAAGCGATCAGCATCAATTAAAGGTGAAATAGTTCTGGCAGGCTGATAGTTCTATGTAGTGGGGTGAGTGAGTGAGTGAATGAGGTTAGTTTTTCACCGCCTTAGCAATATTGCAGCAATATCACGGCGGAGGATATCCAGAAAAGGACTTCGTACATGTGGGGAATCGAACCCGGTCTACGGCGTGACGAGCGAACGCTTTAGCCACTAGTCTACATCAACACAATGCTTTCAGAAGAGATTATTTGTGATGAAGGAAGGGTTTGGTCACCTTCATTCAGACCCATAGATTTCAGTGACCAGACATTAATAACATACAGCATACCAAGATTGAACATGGATGTCTCTATGTCTGTGTGTATGTCTGTACACAAGTCTAAAACTAACATAATGCAGACTTTAACTCACCTTAATGGTTCTAAGAAATATTTCTTATATTGTGGATCTCCTTTTGTCGCATTGAGTTTACACTTTTCATTCATCATCGAAACAGTCTAAATGAGATACTGCTTGGACGAGACAACAAGCGATAACAACTAGGGGTTCCTTTCACGAAGTAACCTTTACTAAGATTAACTTTAACTCCCGTTCTTTAACATTGCACTAAGGTTACCTTACCCTCTGTGAAAGAAGGCCAGGGCCTAGATTTTCGAGCCTGTCTTAGCGCTAAGATAGTCGGAAGTGCAATACATTAACATTAACTTACGACTATCTTAAAGCTAAGACAGGTTCCAAAATCTGGGCCCTGGACCTTTTGTTACAATGATTCACTTCTCGGTAGAATACCGTTGTATACATACGTCACCACCAGGCTCTGTGCCTTTGTACTTCTTCATTTATATTATTCTTATTTATAAACTGGGGAAAATTGAAAATATATCATAACTTTTAACTATGATACATCTTATACAAACAGGCATTTGGTGAGATTCACATGTACGTTCCTAAAGAAGGTGTAAATGTTCTTTACACAAGAAAGAAAACCTTGAATATCGTTACGTAAAAGTTTTAAGCCCTGTTTTAAAACATGGATTGGATTGTCCTACTTTTAGTTTCCACCCACGCTGTGCCATTACAAGGAAATACGAGCCCAGTGACCTCCGTAGAAGTAGACCCACCTAATGTTGTGACCCTGTCGATGAGAGTGTCAATTCACTAATCGTTCATTCACTCAACCACTTCAGACTCTGTATTGTCAATATAGTTGATCCATCTGATATAAAGATATCGTTCTCTCCAGACTGTTAACTACATTAAACGACACATATAATGAGAAACGGAATAACGAACTGGTCTACTTGGTTGCAGCCATCTTGGTTGCAGTTGTACATTTAGGCGAACACACTTACAACGGATGTAACGAGCAGCCACCATATGTATATCAAGGCGAACATTCTTACAACGGATATAACGAACTGGTCTGTTAAGTCACAGTAACCGTTTGTACATTTAGGCGAATACAATTACAACGGAGTAACGAGCTGACCATTTGGTGACAGTCACCATATGTATGTTTCGGAGAACACACTTACAACAGATGTGACGAATCTGCTCTACTTGAATGTACACTGAATGTACATTTATGCGAACACGCTAACAACGGATGTAACGAGCTGTTCTATCTGATTTCAGTCTCTTTATATAACTTTAGGCGAAATTAGAATAACTAGCTACGATTAACAAACTAAACTTAGTGGTCTGTTTTGGTTCGTTATTGTAAATTCGAAAACAATTCAGACAGGTACATACAATTTCAGGATTTATCTTTTTTTCGTTGACCGATGTGTTTAAGGTTTAAATGACATTTTAAAATGGAAATATATTACACTTTGTTTAACACGCAATAATTCATTCACAAGATTCAACGTAACATATGTTTCGGGTGACAGATTCTCAGTAAAGTACATATTCACGCACTTTATTGGTCTGTGTCCTTTTCAGGATTTGAACTCACATTCTCACATTCTCACATTCTCAGATTGAGGCCAGCACCCAACTCTAGCAAAATCAGCTACCTACTTCGTGTGCCTATGTGACAATGTAAATTGGCAAATATGAAGCTATGAGGTCACAATGCTCGTGAATCATAGATGGGACTAAACCCCAAAAGTACTAGAATCTGTACCGTCTTATAAAGTCATATCCCAGACATGTTGCATTTTATCACATTCTTAAACTTTCTTTGTATTCAATAAGGTCCAGTTGATACGAAACCGATGATAACCATTTAGGTGATACCGATCCGTATTAAGGGACGCGGATGTAGGAGAATAACCATTACGGCAATGAAATAATATAAACGTGAACAACAGACGAAAGTCAAATACCTCGACATATCCATTGCCGTTAACGTTACATTACATCAACAACAGCGCACCACAACGTTGGGATTGTATCGAAGTCCGCTCATACACTGTATACTGATATCCCAACTGCGTAGATCGATGCTCACCATGTTGATCACTGGGTTGTCTGGTCCAGGCTTGATTATTTACATACCACCCCTATATAGCTGGGACATTGCCGCGTTAAACAAAAGAAAACAACCAACCACTGTCTACTGATTTCGAACCGACCAATCCTTGTTTCAACCCCTTGATCGCGAGACTGACCTTGAATTGAACTTTACCCTCCAGCCGCGTTCTGCGGCGTTAGAGGTACAAGTTTACATCATAATGTACAATTTAAATATACATGTGAAACAGGGTAGCTAAAAGGCAACACATTTAAATGTATTTTCCTTGCAGCAAATGACCGACAATCTGCTCTTAAGATTTGGTGATTAAATAAGTGTTTCATGCACGGATGTACATCTTAACCGTTGATAAGTGCTTAGATAGATTGGGCTGTGAATGTAGTTCTTTCAGTTAAATATAAGAATGCTTGCTGATTACTGACGATTATATTTAAACACTAACATGCACCGGTTGATTGGTGTTGTCATATTTTACAGTTAATGCATGTTTGGCATTGACAATTTAATTGAGGGTAATCTGTACGGGTTAATTGATGTCGTCATGTTTATGAGTTGAATGCATTGTAGACTTTCACTATTTAATTCAGGGTATTTTGCACTGGTTCACGAGTATTGCCATACTTGTCAGGGATTACATGTTAACGTGTAATTAATGGTAATTTGCAAAGGGCGATTGGTATTGTATTTTTTGACAATTAATATATGTAAGACATTGACGATTTTCTTAAGTATATTTTGCTCTGTTTAATATAATTGGTCGTCATATTTCCAAATAATTACATGGTAACCCTGGCGATTTCACTGAGTGCCATTGACATTGTTTGATTGGTGTCGTCATATTCTGCAATAAATGCAGGTTAGACATTGGCGATCTAAATTAGAATGTTTTGCACAGTTAGACTGGTATTAACAAATTTTGTTTGACTCGAGGCGATGTTTAACCAAGCGTCATTAATTTTACGAGTTCTCACAAAACAACGCTGGTTATGATGGGAAAATATCGCTCTGGTACATTTGACAAATAATTGATTCATGGTAACATTGGACACAAGTTTTGTGATGATTATTCCGAGAACTATATAATAATTAGATGTATCTTTATCACACATACATACACGCTACTGTGTCGCCTGTGTTCTTGCTCAGACACCAGGATCAGTACGAGCGTGCAACAAAAAAAAATAAATCAGAAACTGGAACTCTGATGACATTATACAAGTGAAACTGAGGCCGGCCTGAACCACCCCACTCCCTTTGTGATTTAACCCTTCCATAAGACCTGTGAAGATCCGGGTTAGAATTGATTTTCAGCACCCATGCTTGTCGTAAGAGGCGACTAAAAGGATTGGGTTGTCAGGTTGTCATGTTTCCTATCTGCGGTAATCGACACTCATGTTGTTGATTGTCTGGTTCAGACTATGTAGACGGATTACTGCTGAGTAAAACAAAATAATCAACAAAAATCAAACAAAAATCATCCGTAAAGGGACATCGTCGACATGTACTTTAAGCGCGACATTCAACCCCTCATTGCACATAATGAGATATAATGTACAGAATAACCCTGAACCAATATTAGCTTTGGACATATTTCTTATTTAAACTGTTTTTACATATATATCATTTGCATATTTTATATCAATGTATTAAACATTCCTCATACATGCCTCCAAATTCCATGAAATTTTAATACACTTTTAAATACTATGTTACTAATTAAAGGTGTTGCCTTCATCAGTGTTTCCCTTACATTTCGCCCTGTGACACAGCTCTTAGATGTGAAGTTTAACACACGATGCTAATGAACCTTAACCCATGCATAACAGTAATCAGAGTGAACAGTATTATGACGGACAATTATAGGCTAAGGGACATAACTCCGTCTATTGCTTCTTGAGACAACTCGGTCATTAATACCCCTACAGTTTAGGGTTAGCCAAAAACAGACACTGCATCAGTTTCACATTGGACATAGATGTACATGGTTTTTTTTCGACCCCTTTTACTGTATCAAGGGACTTTGGGGTCAAGTTGAAAAGTGCTCGCTTGGCAGGGTTTCATCCCCCGGGTTGGAAGGGTTTCATCCCCCGGGTTGGTAAAATGTGTTCAGAGACTTTCACGTGCCCTTTGCATGATTTTGTAAAAGTATTTCTATTAAAAGCAGCCAAAAAGCACAGATAACCATCACTTTCAGTTTTTGTTACATATAGCCTGTCCTATTTCGTGCAATCAGCAGAATGTTCCTATCTATTGATGTTTCATTATGCATCGTAGGTATCATTATTACTAAATGAGGTCATGGTCAAATGCAAATATTACCGTTACAATTCACGAGAGGAATTCTTTAATGACAATATCCAACTTAAAACAAAATAAAAAGCAAGGTGACCTATCGTTTAACTGTCTTCCTCTTTTTTTCAGAAGGAATAGCGATACGTGTTGATGGGGGCCACACAGAGGTTCGACAGTATACAAACTTTACCTTGATTTGTGAAACAACATCAGACATTGGGAGAATAAAATGGTTCCTGAATGGCAGACGGATGGCTGTGTCCCTCCGACGTAAACCTAATTCCTGTTCTCTTATACGGTCTGCTAGGAAGAGAGGCGAATATGCAACCATGTGCAAGGGAAAGCAAATCCAGCTCGTAGTGGAGGAAGTGACTGATCAAGACAGTGGCAGGTGGGCGTGCGAGGATCCAAATGTAGATTTGAAGAGCAACGAAGTTGAAGTTAAAGTAATTCCAGATACTACTGGTAAGTTGTCTGTCATGTCTGTCGTCTTATTCATTGCAGAAAAGTGTTGTAGTTGTTTCTGATTTCTATGATTTAGCAGAGACGGGCTTAGTTATTATATTTACACTTGGAGTCAAGAGTGGTGTGGAAACTCCTGGTCCTTCTGGAAAGTTCCAAAGAAGTCAGACCCAAAGAGTAGGAGGTTTTGGAAACGTTTTATATGTAATTGGACCATGTCCTTAACTTGCTAACATTGCATCTAAGATCACAAGAAGACCAGCAACTGTGTGAAGATTACATTCAACTCTGTATACACCCGTGCATTTTCTTCTATGCCCAGTTCATATTTGTAAAATATCCCCTAGTGCCATATCCCATCAAACTATTTCTTTTCATTTATTTTATCTACTAAAGCTACGTGGTCTTTTGTTTGTACGTGACACTGAATGCCTTCGCCCAGAGTAAATTCTGACTTAACTGATCTGGATCTTTTCTGAAATCAATCAAACATGTGACGAAAAACTCTGGTTTATGCTTACGTGGGCTTTCTTGTATGCACCTGAGGAGATTTCTTTCAAAGAGCTCAGGTAGATAGGTTGTTAAAGTAGCATGTCTATAATAAAGAGATAGATGAAGATCCGAGTTAGAATATTGATCTGTCTTAATAACAGGATAAGGTATTCACCCTCGCAGACTTGATTGACACATGTTATTATTCGCATAAATAATCGAGTCTGGACCAGACAATCCATTGATCAACAACATGAGCATCGATCTGCGCAAGCAACTGGGAACCGATGACATGTGTCAAACAGGTTAGCGAGCCTGAATATCCGATTTCCGACAAGCGTAGTCCTGGTTTGTGACAAGCATGGGTTGGTGAAGGGCTATTCTATCCCGGATCTTCACGGTCAGCAAATTAATGATGGCCAGGTGTGTTTAAGTTACGTTTGTGATCTGTCAAGACTATCCTTTTGGTTATCCTTTTAGAGTCTACTCCTTCAAATTTGCCGGAGTCAATCAGGCTCACTGGGAACACCGTGATGATTGTGTACGGGGTGGACCCTGTGTTGCTGACGTGCAAATGTCAGTGTGACGACATATATGTGTTTGCATGGGACTATGGTAACGTCACTGCAAACGTGAGCGCGGTGAAGAGGACCTCGAACACATGTCTCCAACAACTGACAGCTTGGGTCTCCTGGAGGGATGACGGCAGTACCATCAAATGTATCGTCACCAACCCCACTACGCAAAAGACAGCATCAGCAAATATCACATTAGACCTTCAGTGTGAGTACTTCTGGGTATTTCTGAATTTAGTCCATTTTCTCTGAAGAGACTGCGTCTCAACTGTCAGTGTTTGCATATTACACCTCGCTTGTAGGTACTGACGAACCCCAGTGTGTAATGGCAGTGAATATTGTGTGCTGACGATTATATGAGTCGTATCCTCATTCAGTGTGATGGTCAATATTTAGATGTCAGTATTCATGCAGTTCTTCAAAATTCACCCGTGAAGGTCCCGGGGTAGAATAGGCCTTCAGCAACCCATGCTTGCCATAAAAGGCGACTCAGCTTGTCGTAAGAGGCGACTAACGGTATCGGGTGGTCAGGCTCGCTGACTTGGTTGACACATGTCATCGGTTCCCAATTGCGCAGATCGATGCTCATGTTGTTGATCACTGGATTGTCTGGTCCAGACCCGATTATTTACAGACCGCCGCCATATAGCTGTAATATTGCTGAGTGCGGCGTAAAACTCAACTCACTCACTCACTCTTCAAAATTCACATAGACTGCAACGTGTTGGTTTCCAAGTGTAAGAGGGTGAATAAGTTTAATTTTACTCCGCACTCAGCAATATTCTAGTTACACGGCGGCAGTCTGTAAATGATCGAGTCTGGGCCAGACAATCCAGTGATTAACAACATGAGCATCGATCTGCGCATTTGGGAACTGATAACATGTGTCAAGCCTGACCATCCGATCCCGTTAGTCGCCTCTTACGACAAGCTTAGTCGCCTTTCAAGGCAAGCATGGGTTACTGAAGGCCTATTCTAACCCGGACCTTCACGGGTCTCCAAGTTTGAACAATAAATGAACCCGAAAATATGTAAGTAAAAGAATTCAAAGTGAAACCAATAAATAACAAAGAAATGTCAAACTATCAAACAAATTATTGCACTGTTACAATGGCAGAGCTCAATAGAATATATGTACAAAGATTATAGAGTGGTCAAGTTATGATATCCAGGGCGGAGTTATCTTGACAGTGTTCTTGATGTGATTAAGATGACAGAGACAATCTCGAACATCATGTATATCAAGCTTCTTCAATTCTTCAAACATCCAGATTACTGTAGACTCCCAGTATACACCAACTAATCCGTCACTGCCGTCGGCTGAATCTTATCAGAAACATCGTAGTGCACTGAACAATTTCTTAACTAAAATGAATATACTATGATGTGACATGAATGACATTCAGAGTCAATATTTACAACATGAGCTGAATTGTTAAAGACAATTGTAAGAGCATTTGCAAGCGTTCACAGTGATTGTTGACGCTTTAGTATGAATATTGACGACCTGGCTGAAAGTCGCAGTTGACATCTGAAAGTACGGACAAGCATTGCACCCTGGTATAGGCAGTATTCTGCTTATGGACATAGACACAGTGGGAACAGTTGAGAATTAAGATGCTTAAAGACGTATTGATTACCTGCAGTTACGAAGTGCTCAGACTCAAACTCAGTTTATTCAATACTCCGGGCCATGTGACCTAGGGTACAATTACACCAGAACATATTATTTTGCCACGTGGATTTCATATGGAGAAACAAAACTAATCATCAAGAACGGCGTGCTTCAAATGCATGCTTTAAATATAATGATAGCAATTTGATTGTCTGTGCATTTTGTTAACAATTAAGTTTGGCTGAGTGAGTGAGTTAATATTTAACGTCACATCGGCAATATTGCAGCCATATCGTCACGAGAACATACGTGACAAAAAGAATATATATGCATATTATGAAGAACCTGTCGACGAAGGACAGTAAAACCACAAGACTATCACAGTTATTATTAAAATTAGTGTAGAAACTTAAAAAATAATAGTATCACTATTTGGACAGTACAATATAAAAACAGGCCATAAGTTTGGCTGAGGCTAACCATGGTACATATTTCGTTCGGAGTGCAGAATATTTTGGACAGGTAAATAGTATGTAGACTTCTTCTTCGATGCGTTAGTCTCCTCTTATAACTGTTGCGAGTGTGAATATTCTGCATATGTTGTTATTTATTAATCAATAAGTATTATTGTGTCACAATGTTTAGTGTTTTGAATAAGAATTATGATGGATCACATTTCGTATAATAGATGGTCAGCATTTTTTAAGATTTTGGTAGCAGGCTGTCCGGGAATTATCTGCCCTTGGTTTTCTATTTGTACTTCCTGGAGGCTGCTAGAGATTTCTAAGGTATGTGCCGAAACTTTAGGGAAATGACTGAGTATATATAAAAAAGCTTGTTGCCGTGTTGAGACGGGGACACACAGTCATATTTACTGGAGGACATACATCATGGCCAACAACCATCAACGCTTCATAGCCGCTCGCTCTGTTTACATTCTGCATAACTGATTCTCTCTTGCACTGAGACTTTGGTGCGTTTGCTATGTTATATGTTGTGACCTATTGCCATAGATTTTGTCTCACTTGTATTGTATTTCAAATCAGTATTGTGAAATTGACTTGTGATCTTGTATAACTTGCTCTCTTTGCCTAAATAATACAGAATTTGAACGTTCATGACTTTTCTTTGTTCTGTTTTGCTGGTTCACAGGGGATTTCTTACATCGTTTGTCACGGCAAATTCTTAACCATAACATAACAAGCATTAATTTCTGAAGATCAACCCTAACCGGGATCTTCAAGGCCATACCGGTGTATTTGGTGAGGGATTTGTTTAAATCATATTACAATCAGATTTGATTGCATGTTACAGACATGCCACAGAACCCTGTGATATCCATCTCGCCCCGGGACAATATCATAGAAGGTCAGGAGGTCAACATATCCTGCCAGCCAAACCCTGAAGGCAAGCCCCGGGGGAGGACAACGGTTGTAGTCAGGCCAGGCAATGACAATAGTCGCACAAGACAATATTACGTGACGTTTCAAGTCTCACGAGATGACGACGGTGCCGAGATCAATTGCTACGCATTGAATAAATATACAAGTGGCAACAGCTCTGCTTATTCGGACAAGGGATATTTGAATGTGTTATGTGAGTATCTTACCAAACATTAATTATTAGTAAGTGCATGTATAATGGGCAAAACTCTATTCACAAGGTGAATGCTCATATCGCTAACAACATGATTATTATTAACCCAAGCTGCATGCGAGGTGCTACAATGTAAATACTCACATACCCACTCACCATTTCCTGCTGGATGAACAGAGGCAATTTTTAACAAACACATTTGTCTAAGCTGAGACCGCATGTATCACATGTGCGTCGTTGTGGGGCAGGACCGAAGTCCTGGAAACTCTCAGGAATCAAGAACAAAAAAAAAAACAGTCGCCCATCCAAGGACTCTCCGCGCCCACTGTTGTTTAATTTCAACTGATTTGTGACCTGATTTCTATGCACAAGACCACACACACACACACACATGTAAAGCATGTAAGCATCAGTTAGAGACGTCAGGAGATATATGCTTTATATTCAGTTTAACCTTTCAGCAGATATAGTTTATGCAAGAATAAAATGTATTTTAGTTACATCAAGATTCTCCTTACATGATGGATGGTTACTGAAACGAGCGGAAGCAAATATGCCTGCGCAGTTTCATAAACGTACAGCAGACACAGCTTCATGCTGACGGACGGTTAACACCGACAATGTCGTTCCCTTAGTATTGCTTGTGTAGGACATCGGTCACGAATCTTGAGTTGAAGTGAGTCAAAGTTGAGTTCAATCCGGATTCAAATCGGTCTACTTTATGTATGCCGAAAGCTGATCTAATGATCAAGAACAGATGAATAGTACTATTACCTGCAGCTATTACCTTTCTTTGCCACCAGCAAGGAGCACTATGAGTCCCCGGTGTGTAGAGATGGATAGTAGAAAATCAGTGTGGCTATACTGGTATTTTCTTCATAATTTGTTTCACCAGATACCCATTCAGTCGTTGTACGCACAGTCTATTGTATTGTCTCGGCGTAGCCATAAACATTTTTTTAACTTTTAGAGCCACATAAACTTTCAAAACGTAGAGTTCTGTGAACCTCTGTGGCTCGCGGGCAGATACCCTTCCATGCACAATACCGTCTAACCACCACAGATTCATTGTTGTTGCTGACAAACAGACTGGCCACATCCGGCAATGTGTAATGCTACAACACTTCGTGTCGATACTCTCCCCTTTTGTAAAGACGACGGTATTTCACTTCTGGAGGATCTCGAGTAACGCCATCATCTGCTGACGAACGGGTTCCTTTTCTGTGCCTAAAAACAGAAGGCGTCTGTTGACGTCGTGCTTGACTAAATACGAAAGGATACTTCGGTTTCGTATCTGTACAGAATACGAAGCTTTAATTGTTCGTTACGTATCCTTGCTGATAGCTACCGTTTTTAAAATGGTTGACAAGCTTTATGAACTGACAAACGTCAAAGGATTGTTTTGTGATGTTCGACGTCATAAATTATGTGTGTTCATTTTATACGAGCACATCCAGTTTTAGGCATCGGAGATCAGAATATAAAATGTGTTACCTGTACAGATGACATCACATCTGAGATACATCCGCGTCTGTTCTCCAGCTCCTTCACATACAACAAACACTTACATAACATGACGTGCTGTAAGGTGCTCCAACTACGACCACAGTTTTTTCGTAACAGAATAATTATGTAATTTGATACAATATGCACAAAGTAATTCATTTGGACTTAGATAACGCGCCGTCTCCTCACATCACTGAATGAGCTTCAAATATGCAGACTACGTCTCAAGTTTAGATCTTGCACAGCTCATGGCAAATGCTCCCCGATGACTCACGTATTCTAACGGGTCGCTCGGAGAAACAAATTTCTTCCTAATTCGTACCTCAAACGAAAGAAATTATATTTCATATTTTCTCTGCAGACAGTCCAAAGTTGACAGTCACATCAAACGTTTCGATATCCGAAGATGGAATCCAGTCAGTGGTATTCACGTGCACAGCTAGCGGTAACCCTGACAACACGACATTCTTGCCCTGGACGCACATGTACGGCAACACAGTTGTTCGAGCACTTGCAGGAACCAATAACTCGACGCACTCTGTTCTGCGAATGTCATCACTTCGCTATCAAGACACGGGGATCTACATATGTAATGGCACTAATGGCATCGGTAGAAATGGCTCCATGTACAGCTTCCATTGGGCCATGTTGGATGTACAGGGTAATACTTTTTCTTTGAGGGAGTGAGTGTTATTCTTCATGTGTGGTGAGTGTAAATATACTGTACGCTGCTTTGTGCAATATTTCGGCAATATCACGGTACATCAGAAATGGATTACCCATGTTGGGTATAGAATCCGTGCCTTCGGCATGACGAGCACACCGTTCAACCACGAGGCTAGCCACACAGACACACACACACCACCCATCCCCCCACCCCCCCGCCCTAGTTGAGACTAGACTAAGCTAATGTCCATTTAATAAATACCGTATGGCCAACTGGTAATACTTTCAATAGAATATTAAATATATCATAATCAAGCGAGACGTATACTTCTCCGTCTTTTCAGTATGACGGAGCAGTGAGGTAGCCTTGTGGGTAAAGCGTTCGTTCTGAATTGCGAAGACCTAGGTTCGATGGGTATGGCTACAATGTATAAAGCCTATTTCTAGTGTCCTCCGCCGTGATATTGCTGGAATATTGCTAAATCTAAACTCAGTCACTTGCTCTGCTCAGTATTTAAAGACTGTATTGTTGGGTTTTTTCACAGGACCTCCGTATTTTCCTGATTATACCGATGAAGCAACCGTGGTGAAGACGCAACAGAACACAAGCTTCACTTTGACCTTCAGATATGTGTCTGACCCGGGATCTAATGTCACGTGGATTGCCAAGGGGAAACAACTCAGTCCTAATGAGACCGGTCCCTTTGTGGGATCATCGCCTGAAAAGATCAGTGTTGATATGTACGGTGAGATATATTGCGTGGGCAATCCTTTGATACACTCCTTGGTAGGACTGCTCGGTATACCGGTATATTCAAACGCTTGCAATGTTTATTTATTTCTCAGATCCCGGAGAGTGGGTAAGAAACATTTATGAAGTTTTGGACTTATGAAAATCTACTCAGACATTCATTCAGACTGAAAATTTCCATCGTAATCAGTTGGCAAAACGGCATACAATAACTTTCATGAAAAAGAAAATGCAATCCCTCAAAATCAAATCAAATTTCCTTTAACCAAACCATTTATTTGTAAGGATTCGGTATATGGAAAATTGGATCTGCACGTAAAATCAATGTCACTGTAGAAACGGAAACTCGTAATATATCGCAATACGGGCACCTGAATCTCAGTTTATTTGCCAATGCACAGCCCTAATGCTTTCGAACAAAATCTACCGTTAATCTGCCTCGATCATGAAATGTACGTATTGCACATTTATATATATACTAGGCACTAGAAATTCTAAATTTATCAAACTTGTGTAGACACACAGGAATTTAGCCTTAGAGATTAGTGACATGTATCGAACAAGCATGCACGTGCCACGTTCCTTGACGTCAGGGGTGTCATCCATGAGGAGTGCAATACGTTGTTGCAGAGTAAATGAATGCCACGCAATACTGTCAGCTCAACCCCTGATCCTTCAAAAACTTCAAGGGCTATTGATACGCGTAGCATGCCAAGGCTAACGCCTGCACAACGTCATGAGACCATTGGGGTGGTCTGTGGGGGAACAACGACAAGTGGCTGCACATTTCCACTGCCACCGGAACACCATTTCTGCACTGGTGAGACGCGACCAGAAGACAAATGAGGTCATCTATCGGGCACGTTCTGGACGTCCACGTTTAACAACGCCAAGACAGGACAGATGGACAAAGGTGACCCATCCTCGTCACAGCTTTCAGACTGCAGAGATGACTGCCCGGACCATCCCAGGACTTCGCCGTATTCACCCAAACACAGTTCGACAACGTTTACGTCATCACGGGATCAGACCATACGACCTATCCTGACACAACGTCATCGACAAGCTCGCCAAATGTGGTGCCGAAATCATGTCCGCAGACCCTTGTTTTCATGGAGAAATGTTGCTTTTACACATGAGTCCAGGTTTAACATTCCCAATAGGGATAGTCGTGCCTATTGACGCGTGGGAGAACGTTTTGCACAGGACTGTGTGGAGAGGCTTTCGTGGTGATTCCGTAATGATTTAGGGTGGAATAATAGCACGCCAAAGAACTCTTTTGGTGATTGTTCAGGGCAACTTAACTAGTGTGGGCTACAGGAATCAGATTCTTCGACCTGTGGCAATTCCTTTTCTGCACCGTCATGCCCCTGTGTTTACATTACATCAGGGCAATGCCCGCCCTCATACGGCAAGGGTTGGTATGGTGTTCATGCAACACCACAACGTTGACCTACTGCTTTGGCCTGCAAATTCACCGGATCTCACCGACACTGCATGTTTGGCGCGAGATGGATCTACGTCTACGTCGTCTAACGTCCTTGACCTTGCAACAGAACCTGCGAGAATCCAGCGTAACATCCCACAAGCGTTCCATGCACGTTTGATAGCTCCTATGCGTCGTCGATGCACTACTGTTCTCAATGCCGATAGTGGACATACCCATTGTTGAACTTGTGACATGGTCGTTTGACCCCTGTCCCGTTTGTGGGCTCGTGACGTCATTGTGATTGACTTGTTATGCTCTCATGATCCCTCCATTAAAGTTTACATGTACCTCTGACATACTTCTCAACTGGAATAATATTTTGACAATGCACAGTTTCTTTATGTGGCTAGTATATACAAACAGAGTGAGTGAGATCACCATGGACGTCATATATAAATAGATGACGAATTTTACAGGTAAAAGTATACGGTTGTCTGGACACGAGGAGAGGCTGTTGTTTCCATCTGTGAGCGCCAACGACGACGGGGACTACTTCATCCGGGTATGCAACGAATATGGCTGCCGCGACTCCAACGTTATTCAGCTTAAAGCAACGGGTCAGTCCAACATTGTTTACGGTATATTCACCTTTTACTAAACCTCAAACTACATGGTATGACTTTCATACACTTTGACCTTCTCTGTAGGCTCAAAACAAATTCATCAGTTCGTGAATGACCGAAGTAACTAATTGTTTGATGATAAGCATCAGTTAGAAATTGTAGTTTAGAAATTCACCTTACACATCATAATTACCAAATGCAGCAGAAGGTGTCTCTCTCCTTACTTTAAACACCTGCGAAGACCTCAGATAGACATGGTCTTCAGGAAGAAGCGAGAAGTGGATCGGCTGGTCAGATTCGCTGACTTTGTTGACATATGTCATCATAGCCGTAGATCGATGTTCATGATGTTGATCGCCGGATTGTCTGGTCAAGACTCGATTATTTACAGACCGTCGCCATATGGCTGAAATACTCCTGCCTGCGGCGTTACACAACAAACAAACATCTGACCTTACTTAAACAGCCAGACCGATTGCAATGTCAGCCACTTGTCTAGACTTGGTTATTTACAGAAAGTCATATAATTTGGGTGATCCTGGCACAGTCAGGTCGGCAAGGCTCATCATCAGCTCAGGGCCCTCGGCCCCTCTACACGCAGCCCAGAAAACGAATAGGAAAACACTGCCTAGTCGAACCCACCAAGAACTGTCCGGAGAATATGAAGGCTTCCCAACACTGCAGCCTTCTGCATTACCCAGATTGTCAGAATGGCTGTGCTCTCGGTGGAGAACCCGGGCACTCTCCTGATCTGCGCCAAGAGATCAGATCAGGAGGTATCAAACCAAGGGCGCCGAGAACAATGGGGAGCTTGACGACAGTGTACTTGGGATTCAAAGGCGAGGTCCGCATATTTATCATGCTTTTCCTGAATCTTGCCAATCACATTGCTGTCAAAAGGTACAGAAAATTCAATGATAGAAATGATTTAATTGGTTTTATCAAAAAGGACAAGATCAAGTTTGTTGGCTGGAATTCGTCTCAGTCTGTATATTGGCCTATTCCAGGGACGTTTAAAAGCATCATTTTCCAGGACGCCCTGGACATGTTCAGGGTCGTTCCATGGATGGACCTCGGGGTCAAAGCCACAGGCATGGCGGAGAAAGCAGCGAGCCATACTATCATGTCTTTCAAGATATGCTGTTTGTGCCAAGGAAGGGCATCCACTGACAAGGTGTTGGACAGTCTTTGTGAATTCATTGCACAGTCGACATGTATTTATTTATTACTTATTTATTTATTTTTGTGACGTTAACCAACAAATACAACAAAATCTGCATTTTGTGTCATACGACTTAAACTGCCAAGTAATATGATAAATGGCAATGTACTTTTCCTTTCTCACAATAGACAGCCCGCCTACTGGAGTGATACTTGAAGGGCAGGAAGAATCTTCAGTCAATATGGCGTTAATAATTGGTATATCTGCCGGGGCCGCCATCTTAGTTATCGTCCTCGTTCTTGTGATATTACTGGTGCTTCAACGACGAAAGTGTGGAACCCATGATACAACAAGTATGTAATTTAAAAACTGTTTTAAGACTAGTTCGATGACTGATGCAATATCCTCTTTACGGATTCCGGGTTAGACTATTGGCCCCATCACTCCATGAAGAACCAACCATCCAGAATCTTTAGAGTCGGGGTCAGGCAAGGTGATTGTGTTGGTTCCTTGTTATTGCACTCTTATGAGAATGTCAGATCCGCGTTAGTAATTTTTAAAACTGGAATTGTCTGACCCAGCGGACTATTTAGAGGGTGCTGTCATGTAGGAGGAATATTGCTGAGTACAGCAAACAATGAAACATTAAACTGAGCCATTAAACAATGCAATGATAGCAACGCTTGACAGTAGTTGTTAATTATTGAGAGTGCAGTATGAAACCTTTGAAAGTCATTTAAGACTTGAATAAGAAATCTAATGCACACACAGATCCTGGTTAGTATTGACCTTATCGTCAGATGCAAATAACGAGAACGGATGATGCATTTGCTCACATGCTGTCATCTCATTACATGATTTGCACCGATGCTCATGAAGTAATTCACTGGATTGTCTGATCCTGATTCGACTATTTACAAGCCACCGTCAATATAGATATGATGTTTCTGTTGAAACCCACAGGTATATAAAACATTTTGAAAAGGAGAATATTGTGACAAGTATTCTTGATTCGTGTTGAACCTAAAATGATTCCAAATCACCAAATCTGCATTTTTCGTACTCTAGTTTATATCTCAGTATTACCTAAGTTTGAACAGTTATAAACACACCAGCTGAACTTGATGATTGCTTGATGACTGAAGATAATTGTAAGAGCGCATGATGTTTATCATGCACAATATTTTCGGGATGGATGCATGTATTGCAAATTGATACAAATGGTTTTATTGTTCTTGTCGGTGACAACGCTCTACAACAAACAGGTAACACTCTACACCACATACATACTAGAGGCAGGAACAATATCCATTTATCACAATGTTGCTTATTGTCAATCCCTAGGTGTCGCAATGGCAGTACATGAATGCATGGTTTTCGGATTATAAAACTTCCATTACAAACACATTAATATTAGTGCTATTTTGAGTATTTCATTCCAGGTGATAGAACTCTTCACAACACAAACGGGTAAGATAGTAAATTTTGGTATTTACTATGTTATCTGTATTGGCTTTGTAAAAATGTTATTAGTTTGTATTATTATTTATAGTGCTGATTGCTTTGTCAGAAATAATGACTTAAGTAGAAAGCATCCATTTCTGTATCAAATAGGAATCGGTGATTCCGTTCCCTCAGCCATTTGACAATCATCACCAGACTTTTTCAGATTCACATTGACTCGGTGGTAAAAGCTCAGGCTCGATAGAAATGTCTGAATTCCCCTTCTGGTGTCCCTTGCTGTCACACTGAAGGAATATTGCTAAAAGATGTTTAAAAACCAAACTCACTCGCACTCTCTCTGATTCACACAGGTTATCCGTTACGAAGGGAAATGCAGCCTACGATCGAGACAGTTTAGGTAATGTCAATGCTGTTCGCTTTTTTGGGGTTTTTTTTTCAATTTTGAAACATTCAAACACTTTTAAAAAATCAACAAAATTATCACAGTTACAAACGCCGATGACATTACGCCGATGACGAGTGGCATTATGTTTTTGACAGATTACACATTCTCGCCATTCTCCTAGAATCAGTGTCAGCAAATAATCAAAATTTAATATTTCCCGTCAGTTTTTTTATGTCTGAGATTTAACAAATTTATGACAGAAAGGTTCTGATTGTCATAATGACTGGCAACAAGTTGATTGTGTCATCTATAATATCTTACATAATTTTGTGATGAAAGTATTCATTCATTATCATACACAAGAAACTAGAATGGACGGATAGAATACATGCAACTTGTAATAGTAACGTCACATTACATGACACCGAGGTCATCATGGTCTGTTGGTGCCAGACGAAAGGTGGAAATATTATGGTAGATTATACCGAGATTATGGGAGCTGACTTTTATAACACGGAGGGGTCCTCATAGGGTCAGGGAAAGGTGACTCCAAACGAGGGTCATTTTATGAATGATGAAAATGAGCTCTTGTATGTTACTTTTCGAGTAGGCATGTTGTAAATTGTAAACGTGCATTAACAGAAACATTCAAAGATATGACAGGCACTGAGTACGCTATTGCTTTATGTGTATTTGTCCATCAAACGTCATTTACACACAAACATGGCCCCTAAAACAGGCAACCATTTTATTTTACAGGTGCTACTGAGAGAGAACACAAACGTAATGGCACGGACAAGGACTCAATCCTGGGTTAGTGGTTCTCTTCACATAACGCTATATTAAGGTCTGACACGATTTTATTGGATAATAACTTTGTTTCTTCCTTATACGACATTTCAGAGATACTGCTTGCTGCGTCATTACCATAACAACGCGTCATGTATTCATGTTCGTCCAAATTCTAAATGCCTTTTAGAGCAGTATGCATTTAAGTGAGGACACAAATGTTGAAAACAATTAAAGTCATACCGAATATTATGCGGATAGTACTGTGTTTCTGTAAAAGAATACAAAGTGTCACCTTTGTGTTTTCCAACTTCTAAAATGCGATTCAAAGAGGTCTTATATTAAACCGGAAACAAAACAAGAATCGTTACAAAATTTACTGTGCTTCTTATTAATATCAATATCTTCTGAAATTACATGACGCATCTTTTTATACATACACTTGAAGCGATCTCTTCATCTGAATTTGGACGAGCATGTTGATGCCAGGCTTACACTTCGAAAGTATTTTTGTGATATTTATGCACGAGTGTTATGGATGTGAAGAATTCATAAACCCGTCATCATTGCGCCATACGTCCTACGCGCCATGAGTTTGCTTGCAACAGAAAAAATGGATAGGACATGCCCACTTTCAAGACGTTATACACAATAGGTCAACACATATAACTTGTCATGGCCTGACGTTCATATGTGATGCAAACTCAAACTCGTTACTCGACGTTGGCAGCGCTGCTCTCAGCAACTGCCCAGGACCATGGCGTCCTGTAAAAAGTCTCTGTAAATTCATTGCAAAGACGACATTTCATATTGATATTTTCTTTAAGAATAACATTCTGGCCATTGCGAGTGGGAAGTGACTGGTCCTGAGCAGCAAAGAGGAAGCCCTCAGTTTCACATTTGAGACCAGCCGACTTCATCCAGGCGAAGGAGTCTGGATTGCTGTTCTGTTCTGTTCCACACACTGCAGGTACACGCGATGCAATGGCTTCTCAGAAAGCTTCTCCACAAAGAACCGACTCTGGGCTGACTTGGTGAAGGACTTCACCTGGTTTACTCCCATCGCTGTACCGTCCAGCAGTACATCGCCATCAACAAAATCAACTTCAAATTTCAGATTGTGTCCAACAACCTTGGCACGCTTAAAATATCTGTGGAATTCCTTGCTTTCATCATGAGTCTTGACGTGCATCACCAGAGGATCATCTGATAAATAAACATGTGCAAAAGTACACAATAAAATTCTGTCATGAAGAACTTCCACATTAATCAAACCCCGACCTCCAGAATTGATTGGCATATATAAACGATTAAGAGAGGAACGAGGGTTGTGTGCTCTGTTATATGACATGATCCTTCTGGTCAGGCGGTCAAGACCCTGGATGTCTTGTTTTGTCCAATCAACTACTCCAAAGGAATAGGACAGGACTGGCACAGCAAAAGTATTGGTGGCTTTGACCTTGTTTCGAGCATTTAACCCTGAGCTCCAGATTTTCTTTAAACGAGATTTATACTCGGCCCGAAGTTTATCTTGAATCTGGGCATTCTGGAGCTTGTCTCGAACTTGCATTCCAAGATAGGTGTAGGCCTGATCTTCCACAAGATGCTCAATAACTCCTCCCCCTTGTAACTTGACCATCATTAGTTACCTTGCCACATTTCAAATGAAGAGTATTACATTTGTCGAGTCCAAATGTCATGCCAATATCATCAGAGAAGGACTCGACAAGGAGAACCTGTTCTTTCAAATTGGTCTCTCCTTTGGCAAGGAGCTTGATGTCATCCATGTAGAGAAGATGAGTAAGAGGTGTTGGGGATCTGTGCTGAGGAGGTCCGGGATGGTACCCTTCTTTCCTGTTGAGGAGAAAACTCAAAGGATTTAGAGACAGACAAAAAAGCAAAGGACTGAAGGAGTCCCCCTGAAATATTCCCCTTCTGACTGGAATAGATTCCGAAGTCTGCACCTGCCCTTGCGAGTACATCTCAAGTGGAGTCGTCCAGCAACTCATTAAAGACTTGTGTAAATCAAGTAGTCGTTCAGTGAGGTCAATACACTGAAGAGACTTCAGAATCCATTCGTGAGGGACAGAGTCATATGCCTTTTTGTAGTCTATCCAGCACATGGAGAGGTTGCGGTGGTATGTGTTAGCCTCTTCCAAAATCATTTTCTGTACAACAAGTTGATCCTTGCACCCCCAACATCCCTTTCTCGCCCCCTTCTGCTCTCTCTAAATTATCTCATTGGAAGAGCAGTAAGATGACACGAGGTTTGTCAAACACCCTGTGACTAATTTGTATTGAGTATTTAGACATGTGATAGGGCGGAAGTTTTTGGGATCAGTCACGTCTCCTTTTTTGGGAAGGAGTATTGTGCGACCTTTGCAGAACCATGGAGGAACATCACCTGTGTCCACAAGAGAATTAAAACAGTGAAGTAATGGTGTTTGGACACAGGGAAAATTTCCAATACCGGTTTCGAATGCCATCAGGCACTGGACCTGTATTAGATTTGGACTTTGTAAGGACACGTTTCAGGCAATCTGGTGAGATATAACACACAAACGACCTAGTTATTTTCTCATACACTGCATGGTCATAATCACTGACCCATGGTGCCTCCAGGTTACAGTTGCCGGGTGCAGACCACAACTGTTTCCAGAACCTTTCATTGGGAGCCATGGGAGGCCGTTTATCATGCTCACCATCACCACTTGTTTTAAGTTGCCTATAGAATTGCTTTTCAAGTCTATTTTGTTTGATAAATTTGTTTTTCTTTTCCCATTTTTTTCTTTCTTTCAGTCCAAACGTTTATTTTTGCCTTAAGGGAATCGACAATTTGGAGCAGTACCTTTTCTTTTGTTTGTTTTGTACTGTAATATTAATTTTCTCCAAATTGCCTTTTGTCGTTTAGACATGGGATTCCCTAATGATCTTAATTTCAGGCACAGCTCTATCCAAGAAATATGTGTTCTAGTTTCTGTTAGTTTTACTTGAAACCGGTCTTTCTTTGGTTTACTGTTCTTAGTATTGGGAGATTGTTCTTTGAAAACTGTGTGAAGTTCCTCCAAAGTTCGAGCGGCAGCATAGACACAACAATTTTCTTCATGTAATAAACAGTCCGCAGGAAGTTTTAAAGAGATTATTTCATTAAGTAAATCAATTTCATTTTTGGGAAAAGACACGTTTAGTTGTTTAATTGGCCTCCGTTTCTCTAAAGGTAAATCACAAATTTCCTCATAAATCGAAGTGAACAAAATATAAACAGGATTTTCGGTAAGGTCTGCAACTGAAGAAGAGGAAGAGTGAGGGTCCAAAATTTCGGGGCCAAATGGCTCTTTCTCGGAAGAGTTTCCACCAGGAAGAGGAAAGAGATTGACGACGCGGACGTCCATAAGAAATTTTGGGTCTGCTGCCATTTGAGCATTTTGCTCTCGCAAAGATTCCTGACGGGCATCAGTTGTGGGTTGAACTGGCTCACGGGGCACGAGACGTTTTAGCCACCGAAGTTGGTCTCGGAGATTTTGCTCCGTCAGGTAAGCATACATGAGCATGGCATTGTCCCAATGCAGCTTAAGCGACCTGCCATTGATGCGTGGATTATCAGGCCATCCTGTCGCCATCGCACACTCAAGTAGCGTGGATTTTAGATGTTGTGACCAAGATATTCTGTGCCTTCCCCTGGGGCAAGTTCCATCTCCAGTAAGGTTGGTTTGGCTACCGGAGGAAGGCTGACTGGGCTGCGGAAATGAAAGATTCAAGTCCTCTTGTCTATTTGTAACTCAGTGTAAAACCAGCTTCGGGGGGTCAGCTATAACAGGGTGAATTCCCCTATCTAGGCCCACCACGAAGAGGCGTACATCATCAGGTCCTTATTATTATTATTATTTACAGATTAAAAATTGAAATGGAGCAGAGAGGGTTCGGGTGATCCTGGCACAGTCAGCCTGGTGATCAAGCTCATCATCAGCTCAGGGCCCTCGGCCCCTCTACACGCAGCCCAGACAGCGAATGGGACTTCTCCCAGGAAACACTGCCTAGTCGAACCCATCAAGAACTTTTCGGAGAATATGGAGGCTCCCCAACACTGCAGCCTTCTGCATTACCCAGGGCTGTGCTCCCGGTGGAGAACCCGGGCACTCTTCTGATCTGTGCCAAGAGATCAGGAGGTACCAAACCAAGGCCACCGAGAACAATGGGGAGCCTGACGACAGTGTACTTAGGATGCAAGCGAGACATTTCAAAGACGATCAAAGCGATCAGTAATTAATCTGGACTAGACAATCTATTGACTGGCATCGGTCTAGACAGTTTTGATACGATAACATGTGCAGTTGCGTCAGCGGGACTGACGACTTACGCCAAGCATAGCTTGAGGAAGACCAATGCTAAATCTATAGGTAAGAAGGGTTAAGTACCTGAGGTGTGGTCGACTGAGGAACTCTCTCGTAATTAAGACGAACAACAGGTTGACGGACGTGTGTGTGTGTGTGTGCGTTGTGTGCGTATGTGTACGAGCACGTGCGTGCGTGTGTGTGTATACATGTATACATATATACAGTTTTTCACAACAATGGAGAGTCAAAGACTCAACAATGGACAGTCAATAGCACTTCTTGTACAGTTGATGTGATGACTGGCATAGCCAAGGGGGATGGCCAATAAAGGCCATATATGTTACAAGCAGTAATTAATTGAAGTGACAAGGAGTAACAGGATGGTTGAATAGACAATGTACTCTGAGGTCCCGATAAATATAGAGAATGCAGATTAAATAATAACAACTAAATCACATATGACCTTGCTACATAGTTTTTGTTGTTTGGAAATATTTGGACGATTGCTGTCCTGAACTGGACACTTTAGCAATAGCATGGAGTAGTATCATGGGTGATCTCATAATATGACGGCAATGTTCCAGAGTCTGGACTTAGATCCATGTATGCATTCACTCACACAGCATACCAACCATCACAATGGACAGGTAGACTAACGCATAGTCTCTGAACATATATAGTTTCATTTTCCTTTTTCCATTTTCCATGGAAACGCATAATTTCTTTCAAACTGACAAAGCACCTATGAAATGGGAGTTTCAGAACATGAAGAAATCTAGATTTACTTCCATTATCATAATTGCAGAAACGTCTGCTCGGAAGGTAAATGTTGCGGTGAGACACACTCAACAAACAAAGTTTATATGGCGATATTTTGTAACAACCTAGCATGACACAAACTGTGTATTTCAGTGATCATAAAGAGCAGCCTGTACGGAAAGTCGGTGGCGGCAGACCAATCTGAGGGACACGGTGCAGAACCTGCAGGTACACTTAGTTATCTTTTTTCGTTTCAATGAAAGTTGTAATCTTTTCTCAGCTGTCATGGCCTTTCTGGGTCAGCTTTGAAGTAGCGAAAGGCCTTGTGGTATCAGTCTCATGCATGGTGTTGCCAGTATGGTATTTCTGTTGCCAGCCTCTGCTGCAGTCTCCCCAGGGGTGTACATGGAGGTGCAGCATCCGGACCAAGGCGGAAGCAAAGAGGCTGAGGCTGAGGCTGAGGATGAGGCAAAGGCACATCACGAGGAAACTCAGGAAGAAGCAGATGGTAAACAATTGACATTAATCCATTGTGCACATGTGTACGCTTGTTTTCAAACCCGTTTTCAGCAAATATTCCAACTCTTCCTTATCTGCAGGTATAGACTTTTCCCATTTTGAAATTTAAGTGGTTTCAGCAACGTCTAAACTGAAAACATAATTGTTTATGAACAGAATTTGATTTCCCACGGTTGATTAGTCTTTATCTCAATTGTCATAGTTGGTCATCTTTCATTTAGTTGTGCATAATGTTTGCATCCTCTGTTAGTGCCATTTTCAAAAACTGACAGATAGTGAGCAGTTTTCTTTGACAATTCTGCTGTGTGAGTAATTTGCCTCATATTTATGTTCGTTATCATAACAGACAAGAAATTTGGTTAGACCTGATTAAAGCCAGCGTTCGAAATTAACGGCGGTGCTTAGGCCCGCAACAGACTAAAATCTTTCGGACCCACTGATTTTAAGAATGAAGATTTTATGGATATCAGCTTCTTTATATGAGAACACAACGTTTCGGAGTTAATGCTTACTCCTTCATCAAGTGATTGAGAATGGGGTACAGAGCTATATTTATATGTACAGGTAAAACAATAACAAAGTAACAAGTGGAATGAATAGTATAAACAAGCGCTGATTGGAACCCGACAGTTATGATAACAATGATAGAAGCCAATTGTAATACATTACAGATGATGGGATATGTTTACATAACACAGGTAGGGGGTAAGGACGATGTACATGATTGGGGATAAGGATGGGAGCCAATGGTGGATGATGTTTACATAACACATGATTGGGGATTTAGGATGATGTACATGACTACATGAGGGTTGATGGGCATGTTTACATGGGGGTTGATGATGTACAAACACAAGTAGATAAGGATGTACACGGGTAGATTGGCTATACATGAATTACATAGACAGAATGTACACAGATAGATGAGATTAATTTATCAATAAGTCCCAGGCACTTGGTAGGTACACTCCTTGGTCACGGTTGATTGCTGGTTTCTGTCTCCGGATCTCGATGGCTTCTTGCAGTTTCCTTTGGCGCCAGTTTTTGTTGTTGGTAGATAGTATCCTAGTGTCCTCCCATCGGATTGAATGTCCAGGGTTCTTGAGAATGTGTTCAGAGATGGCCGATTTCTGGTCGAGTTTGCTGACAGAGGTCTGGTGTTCCTTCATTCTGGTGCTGATTGGCCTCAGCGTTTCTCCAATGTATAGGTCGCCACAGTTGCAAGGGATCTGGTAGATGCATCCTCTCGGGTTAGGGTGTTCACAGCTGGGTCCTTTACCGTTGGCTTTTAGGTAGGTCTTGATGATCTTGCCACTGGAGAAGGTGACATCGATGCTGGCTTTGGTCTTGATGAGGCGTGATATTTGATGACTGATGGCAAATTCTCACCTGATGAAGGAGTAAGCATTAACTCCGAAACGTTGTGTTCTCATATAAAGAAGTTGATATCCATAAAATCTTCATTCTTATGCATTTCACTTGTAAATGCCCTTCAAAGACTCCCACTGATTTTGTTTTCAGCTGGTCCTTTTTGGCCGACAGTTTTTCATCCCCAATAACTGAAAGAATTATTTTTCAGAGAATATCATTCAGTAATTTCTAGTTTTTATCACGATCAGTAGCTACTGGCTGTATGTGAAACGACTATCATTTTCGCGGAAGCAATTTAAATAACAAACTGTTTAGAAGACTTGAACATGTTGTTAATTTGGTTGTAAACGGTCACTAGAGTTAAGTATAACTTTTCAACTCAGTTTGTTAATTTATTGTTACATTCTGCGTTGGCTTGGAATTATTTAAAGTGTAGATATAAAATAGGGCCTACATATTCTGAGCAGGACGTTGCGGGGTCCACGTCCTAGCAGCTTGATGACAGTTAGGACATATGCGCCACATGAACTAAAATCACTTATGAGATGTAATTCGCTTGTCAAGGGAAAAGACATGTATTCGTGTTATAATAATGCGTTCACGGTCTCTTTCAAGCAGAGACAGAGAAAATCGTCACTGAAATATACTCTCAAGTTCAGAAGCCCCGCTCTTCACAGAAAGGCTCAACCGTCAGCGACGATGTTCCGATTGAGGTCATTGGTGACCCGCCACCTGAGGACGCTTTCCGTGATGTCGGTAAGATGAAATGCTTGGGGAAATAAAATATTCTTATCAGCCGTCTGGGCTTGAAAATGAGCTGTATGTCTATGGTACTCTCCCCAAACGCGACCACTTAATTAACACTTGTTTTGGCTGATTGCATCCGGGATCAGTATGTTGTACCCTTGATTAAGAAAATGGTATCATCCATGTAACAACGTGTACTGACAATGTAGTAAGTGATTCTTTACTTACTATTCATTTGATGTTAAAACTTCTTAAAATGATATTCATCTAGGCGATCTGATAAGAATAATATTTTACCAGAAACAAGCCATAAATCTAAAGATTTATTAAATCCAGGATCACGTGATGACTGTGACCGGGAAAATGAAGAAGAATTAAGGGTATGATTGCTTTATTGTTTCCAAAATGTTGTGTAAAGTCTAAATAATGCCTAAAAAAGTAAAGTCATTTCCCAGTATTATAATGCCTAAATATACAAAAGGAAGTAATAATAAACCCGGAAAGTATATCGTTGTGGAACACTTTGTTTAAATTATTTTACATCTGTCAAAAACAAGATAATTAATACCAAGAATGAAGATGTAATTGTTGAATATCAAGGGGTTTTAGAAAATATAATGCAAAACTTGACCACATATTCGTTTTTCATTCTATTGTTCCAAAGCATATAACCCGAGTTTACTGTTTTCTTCATACGTGTCGTCATTGTTAACTGAAATGAATTACTTTACCTTCTTTTAAGAAATGTTATCCATGAAAAATATATCGTGTTCATCAACAGCCATACGACAACGCGAAGTCTATTGTAGTTGTTGGCAAGGGTGAAAATTATTTCATCATTTTTATTGTTCCACTAGTGGTAGACAAGAATGTCCTCTTAGTTTCTTCTTGTTCTAAATATTTATCAAAGTATGGACCAGACCATTCATAAACTAGGGGTAACCAGCATGGCCCAATTAATTAGTATGCTATTTTTATCTAGATTTTGGGAGGTCTTCGTTATGGGAGTAAAACGTTTCGATGAGCTGCGTGCGGGTAATGGCCCTGAGTAGTGTCCTAACCGGGATAGACGGGCTCGATCCAGAAAATGTGCGTAGCACTATGCCATTCGTAAGCCTTTGATGAATCATGGTGTTACGATAGGTCGTAACACTTTGACCGGTTTCTGGATATGAACCCTACAGTTTGCCACAGATTTACGAATGTTTAAGGGCTACGATCGTTCTGTGAACCGGGACCCACCATGACACATATTGGATTTACCGTTCACTCTGCATTTGTTTATGCTAACATTTATTATAAATATGAGGTAACATTCACGATATCATCTACCCTACCGTTGTACCCATTTACAACAGGTCTTTACATCCTTCAACTGTTGACGGTTTTTAATTAAATAGTGTGTGTTATATACCAGTCACTGAAACATGCATATGACTCAGGTATCGCAACTCTATTTATAAATTATTTTGGAATGCATACACATGTTTATTCTAACCCTAATAACTAACTACAAAGTGCACCATGGCATGTAACATTTGTTGCATTTGGGATTACATTTTTTCAGTAAAGTACAGATTCTAGTACTTTTGTTTGGTCGAGTCCAATCCGGGATTCGAACCCACACCTGCAGAGCCACGCAGGGGCCTAACCTGCATAGCCACGGCGGCCTCTATGTGTACATCTTTACTGTGAAAGTGTAATGCCAAATATAAGACGTTACAATTTACCACTTCCTAAATGGCATTGTACATTCATAGCAAGAACTATGTCAAAAGAATTGAACCATATTGATGGCCTGAAACATGAAACATATTGAAGACCTGTTTGTCTTCTTTCAGATTTAGAAAACAAAGATGACACCGAGGATGCTGAAAATGGCAATTCGTAATTGCCAGCAGACTAAACAGCTGAGCCAAGATTGCAACAAAAGAATACCTTCCATCAATGCATAAACACTGACAGCTAGGCTAAAAGGATGCATATTAAAACTGGGAGGAGTGGAGTCGTTCCTTCTGAGTAACGTCGTTCGTCTTCGCGCCGAGGGCCTGGGTGCGATTCCCCGCATGGGTACAATGTGTGAAGCCCATTTCTTGTGTAACTGACGCAACGTTGCTGGTATTCTGCTTTACATGGCAAACCAAACAGACATAAACGCTGGCCCGTTGTAAACATACCAGAAAAGCTGCGTTCTTGGTCATATTTTGTGTTGCCAAGTGTAAATACACACACGCTTTAAAGGATTTCAAAAATCTTATCGAACGTTGTAGTAGTCTTCTTGTGACTGTACCTTCCCTATCAGCTGTTAGTTCCAGGTTAGCAGCTAGAAAGGAACTGCAACATTCTGATTACTGTAGGTTCAGTTTGATCTTCAGAATCACCATTTATATTTTATGCTCAGTCTGTGACGATCAAACCTTAGTTTCACATTGCAATAGTCATAAGGATAAAAATAATTACGGTAAGAAAGAAATAATGACTTTTCAGTTGATAACACTACAGTCATGTGTATAACTGTGTATATATGTACAGTTGGGTATTGTCCACTGAATTAACAATGAATTTCACTAGACGTAGAATCGCTGTATTAGCTGTATATACTGTTGCATTTTGTCTATGATGCTTATGAACAATAATTGTTCTTTGTTGGTTCCTGAACAGAGACTCTCTCCGTTGAAGGAGGTTTACTTCATTCATTTATGACGCGTTATGATGTAACCAGTGGATGATATGCATTTGCGTATCTTGTCACGCGCATGTCTTTTGTGTCGCTTTCATTGTTCATGTTTTGATTAATTCATCCATTATGCATTTGTAAACACATACTGCTTCATTGCTTAATAAATGTTATTTGCAAACATTAACTATACCGTCGTTTAATCCTTTGAATTGAATGGCACTTTCTATACACTTGTGGCCTAACCGTTAAGGTACGGGATAATGCTGAGCAACAAAGCATTATTAATAGGGTCAAAGCCGGGCATGGTGCAGGGAAACAAAGGATTGTCAACAGGCTGAACCACGGGCGTACTGTAAAGACACTAGGGATTAACAGGGTGAAACACAGACATAGAGTAAGAAGTTATTGTTAACAGGGTATAGTAACATATGTCATATTTGGGATTTCACTTTCTTAGTAAAGTACAAATTCTAGTACTTTTTTTCGGAAATGCCGAAATATGACATATGTTGCATTTGACCACTTTCTAAATGGCATCGTGTAATCATAGTTTTCGGCCGTGGGAGCCGTGCCAATTTACACTCATCAGAGGGGTACACAAAGTACGCAGTCTGGATTACCAGTTGTCCGACTTTCATTTTTGTGGAAGTCGCGGTGGCTGAGCGGGCTAGGCGGTTGACTTTGTGTGCTGGCGATTAGGTGCCTGACTCTGAGGGTGCGGGTTCGAATCCCGAATGGGACTCAACCTTAAAAAGTACTAGAATTTGTACTTTACTAAGAAAGTGAAATCCCAAATGTAACATATGTTGCATTTGACCACTTTCTAAATGGCATCGTGTAAACAGGGTATAGTGCTGAAAAAAGCAAAGGGTTGTTAGTATTATGCTTGAATTGAAGCATAGAGGAATGTAACAACCCAACAAGAGAATGCCTTGTGCAATCCTTTCTGCCTTGACATACGTACTTCCGGCAATGCGACGCGATGTCGTGTAATGTGACACGTTTGCGATATATGTAAGTGGATATTCATATTTACTCGTTTCCAATAGTGTTAAATGCAAGGGGCATTGGTCAACTGAGTTCAGTCAGTATATGGAAACGAACGATTGAGTATCTGTAACCATGAACTGTATGTGTGTGTGAGAGAGAGAGAGAGAGAGAGAGAGAGAGAGAGAGAGAGAGAGAGAGAGAGAGAGAGAGAGAGAGAGAAACCCGGCATCGTACCTAATCATCGAAAAGGCATCTTGCATTTATTAGATAGCGCAAGGACACACAAATCAACACACACACTCACACACAAATCTCTACACAAATACACAAATCAACACAAACGCTGTATGCACACATATACGCACGCACGCACGCACGCTTACACACACATACATACATACATACATACACATGAATGCATGCACACACACGCACGCCCGCGCTTGTAACATGAACGCTACACCACTTGATGTATTGGTGAGAGGTACAGGAAGAACACTCGATATATGCTTCCTGGCCCAGGGACAGGCTGTGGAGACTGCTGACAACCTTCACAAACTATTCCCAATCGATTGCAATATGGAGTTGGAGTGTCTCATATTAGCGATAATCAGTCAACTCATCCCTGTCCAAGGTAGGTAGATTCCTACTAACTTATTCACATATTCACACAAGCAACTGCGTACTATCACCAGTCATGATGTTGTAAAATGATAAGTCTTAGATATGTATCACTTGCATAGCCATTAGGTTATGGCTCAGTGTACCAAATGGTGGGAGAGTCGCTGTGACCTGTTGTGACGTGGCCTCTGCATAGTAATGTGGTTGTAACGATACCGGATTGTTGACAAACTTGAATGTATATCAATTCTTGGTCACTTTATTTTCTTTTAACCTCGTTCGGTTTATCTTGACACACTATGTTTATGTTCTGACATGATAAAAAGGTTCACCAATTCTGGCATATTCACGATGAAGAAAATGCTTGCGTATACACCTTCGTTTGATCCATTCAGAAAAGTTTCACAGCGATTCCGTTTACAACCAACTAAATGTATTTATGTACGTGTCAAAACGTGTCAACATAGCAAGTAATATTTATTTGTCTACATAAATTCACCTTATAATAAATTAAGAGACAGTGGGATAGACATTATGACATAGCAATTAATATGTATTTTGTTCTTTGAAGGTATTTCTACATCTGATTATGGTAAGTACTGAAAATTATTTATCTATTAAAATTAAAGTTTGCATAAATTTCACGCATGGACATTTCTTTGAAGTGTAAATGATGCAATATTGCCTTTTAATGACTAAGTGCCATCCTAAAGATTGGAAAGTGAGATTTATTGAATTTCGTCTCATGATATAAGCAGAAGCCATCTAATGATGGTAACCGATGTTATAATACTGAAAAAAAGAAACAATGAGTTGGAAAACGTGTAAATTTAAATGAATTAAATTTAAAAAAACAACAAATAATAAGCATGGGTTTTTAAAAATCTGTATTTGAGTCTATATCAAACAGTCGTAACTGAGATCCTTTGATCGCCATCCACCGATAGAGTAGGACGTCATCACTGTTTAGTGAGATGTCGCATGGCCGCGATGTATAGCCGAGATCGTACAATGGGCTCTGCTTTAACTCAAATCTTTTATCACATGGATATGGAAAGTGTTTCCTTGACCTTTATTGACGTCCTTGAATGCAATGGCTAAATATGGGTAACATCGATACGTTTGGAGAATAACTCATCATAGCAGCCACAAAGTAAAACGGACTCAACAGCAACTGACACTACAAAAATGACTTTGTAATGTGGGTAATTGCGGAAACCAGTTGGTTTCCATTCCCTGAAACTCACTAACTGAGTTTCCAACTAGATTCCATTTTGAAGATGTGATTTTGGTATTTCTGTAAATGGAAACCAAAATGAAACTAAGTTCGGGGGTTTCTTGTTGGTTTCCATACCTGGAATTTGCAACTCTCAGATCTCACTAAATGGAAACCAACATAAAAGTAGAAAATGTAGTTTCATGTTGGTTTCCATTGCGCTGTTTTGAACTAAGTAACATAAAATATGTAATTGTTTACCATCCTGACATTTACTCAAAAGCTTGTTTATGTACTACCGTTACTCTTTGTGTGTGCGGGTATGCGTGTGCGTGTGCGTGTGCGTGTGAGTGTGTGTTCTGGTTCCAGTAACAGGATATTGTATATTTTTAAAATAAGCTTGTCTCTTCTGTTCCAGGCAATGTAACCACTCAAGACATGATAACTTATAAAGGTAAGTTCAGGAACAAAATAATGACAATGCATCACAGAGCCCTTCAAGATACGAGTTAAATGCGGATCTAAAGCAAGTTACAATTGTAACGAATCGTGTTAAAAAATAAAAGGCACATGCTATTATATTCTTATTCGAATCAAATTTTCATAATATTATTGTATTTAAGAACAAACGTCAACAGAGGCAATCAGTCCTGAAACAACGGAAGGTGAGTTTTATTTCCTTTTGACTTAAAACAGCTCTAAATTTATGGTATCTATATCGCAAATATGATTCCAGGTTACATATCAATACATAACAAACTACCCGTGAAGATCCGGGTTTGGACTTTAGTAATCCATGTTTTCGTGAGAGGCGACCAATGGGATCGTGTAGTCAGGCTTACTGGCTTGCATGAAACATGTCGTCTTATCCCAGTCACGTAGAGGGATGCTGTCGGTCACTGGATTGTCGAACATTTACAGACCTGGTATGATAGTGTAAATAATACTGTGTGCCTCGACAAACAACACCAAAACCAAGCAGCCGATACTGGTTGTAATGAACAAGTGTGTGAGATAAGCTTTACGCCGCACTCGCCATATAATTATGGAGTTGGTCTGTAAATAATGAAGTCTAGAACAGACAATCCAGTGATCAACAGCATGAGCATCGATCTGCGAAATTGGTTACTGAGGACATGTGTCAACCAAGTCAGTGAGACTGTCCACTGCTTGTAAGAGGTGACTTACATGCCTGATGCCCTGTTGTCGCGAATCGATGCTCTTGATATAAATCACGCTTTAATCCGGTCTAGACCTGATTACAATTTAAACTATAAGACTAATGCATAGTAAGTACTCAGTAATATTCACAAGAAACACGTTTTATACATCAAATCAAGCTGTCAACTTATTTTCGAATTAACTTTCCATATTTTACATGTATGCATCCCACAGAGCTGCCAGATTTGGGTATACAAAGCCCCAGTAAGTCGTACCTTGGTGCTGGAGTTGCCATAGGTGTGAGTATCATGCTGGTCGTGGACGCTATCCTTCTGGCTCTGGCCTTTATCTACAAGGAGAAACTAATAGTCAAGATAACAGGTACGTCAGTGAGTGCGTGAGTGAGTGAGGTTTCAGGCAGTTATGATGATACTACAGTTATATCACGTCGGGGGACACCAGAACAATGCTACACCCACTGTACCCTTGTGAGGAATCGTGTCTTTGGCGTTTAAACGTTCTAACCACTAGACTACCCCGCTGCCCTAGCAACGCATTAATGTAACAATATGTTTTCCTGACTGTTCGCGTTCAAAATTTATCCACAATTAACATGCTGCACACCTGAACGTATTGTGTTGGCAGTAATTATGCAAGTTCAGTATGTGGCACATCGTTTGTTCACAGTGTTGACAGTGTTGCATTACAACTTAAGTTCGGATTTATTGAATAACGATAAAAGCAGGATTAAAACTTAATAGATAGCATTATCAAATCTGTTATGAAGAAAAATGAGGGTTCCAGTATTTTTGTAGAATTAATAGTATGATTTAAAAGTGCTCTCATAGGAGCTAGTGAGTGAGTGGTAAGACCTATCTGAACAGCGTATTTAGATATCTCGCCTCTCGTTAAAATCATACGGGTTTTGGTGGTGTCTTTTCTCGAACACCTGCTGTCATCACATGTTCAGTGATCCATACGTATTAAAAGTTTCACCTTTATACCAAACGGAATTTGTTTACGACGACAGGAAAAAATGGACCTGGATTTTCGAAGGTCTCTTAGCACTAAGATAGTTGTAAGGTTAATGTTAATGTATGGCATTTGCGACTATCTTAGCGCTAAGAGAGCTTCGGAAATCTAGGCCGTGGTTATTTGTTTGTACTTAGACTTTATTTTTATACGGTGCGCTCTGAGGGCAATCTCAGAATGAAACTAGATCATTTCATCTCAGTGAATTGCATCGTTTCAGATTAGTTGGTCACCCTTGGCGCAGGCTGTGAAGATACTTTGATACTTTGAAACCCTTGATATGATAGCGTTTAAGTAGACATTAAGTAGTAACATTTATTACAGAGAGTGGTCAAAAGTATCATGTTATATCTGGAATTACTGAGAAAATTTCAAAATAGCAAACGCTGGCATCTGTACTTACTGAGCATGTGCAGTGCCCAATATGTTACAAGCAGATATTGTTGATTTAAGGAAACATAACATTTATCAATGTTTTCCATTTCCTTACAGGGAAAAAGGAATTCAGCGATACAGAAATGAGCAGGTACAAGTCCTCATTAAATTGATTATTCAAACAATGATTGCAAGCACAAAACATTTTATACATGTAGTTTACACGATGCATACCATCGAAAGTGTATATAAGCTGCATGCCTGATAGCCATGTAAACCTTATACCTTTTAGTAACTAGATATTCTGCGTTGTGTTTGTAGAAGTCAACTTCGGTTGTAAACGGTTGTGGAGGTTCTGTTGTGAAGGTGTCTGTTGGGATTTTCATAACTGTTAGACATTCTTCTTTCTTATGAAATATGTTTAAGTTGCGGAGGTTCCAGGTGTCTGTTGAGCTTTCGTTAACAGTTACACACACTTCTTTCTTATATAATAGATACGTATATTAAAGTTGCACTATCAAATATTTTCTGACATTTTAATACTTTACAGTTATAGTTATTTACCAAGACATCAATTCATATAGGCCCGCCACCTATTGTTATATATACCATTAACATTTTGTTTGTGTTTGTGTTTGTGTTCATTCCCACAACCAATTACAGTTTTAGTTCACGAAAAGTTCCAAAGTAGACGCCTCTATTACCTCCATCCAAATTACGGTCACTTTCCATATTTGGTGTTTAGTCACGTTCTTCTTGCACGAACTTTCGCCTATAAACCTTTCTCAGAATCCCCTGGGGTTTTTGTTGTTGTTGTCGGTTTTTTTTTCATTTGCTCAACAGACGCTTTGTGTATATGCATCGAATTATCTGACCACAACAATCCAAATCCCGATCTGTTGCAGTTGTCATCCAGCACGTTCTTCGTGTATCTACTAGAAATGTTATAACATGTTATATCATTCTCTTTAGAATACCTATTTCATCTCCTGTCGCCACTACAACCAGAAACCAGGTCCAACCACAAGGTCAGCGTGTATTATTGTAATTCATTACAAACACAAACTTGTGCCTAACAAAAATATCATAGAGGTTGCGAATGTAAGATTCTCTTTCTCAGTTACCGAGGAAAAGATTTTTCTATGACAGGATCTTGTAAAACTGGTATAAATAAGATCAGCCATTAATTACAAAGAAACAAGTTCATATTCCTTCTGTCATGCGATGGACGTATGAGAAATGCATGAATGATACCAGAATAGGTAAAATGTCGATTTACGACCTTCACGAGCATGTTCTTCAGGCAAAATAGTTATTTCAAGAGAGAGAGAGAGAGAAATAGAGAGAGAGAAAGAGAGACTGAGAGAGAAAAACATTATTTCCACAAAGACGTCAATTAAGGTAAATATGTAGGGATATACAGGGATTTTGACTGCCCACTTGATGTCTTTGGAATAAGATACTGGCAAAGACTATAGTGACACTTACAGTTGTGTAGAACATGGACTTCATCTTCCACAGATTTTGAGAGAGAGAGAGAGAGAGAGAGAGAGAGAGAGATAGAATGAAAACATTAGGCATATATGTTACCCTAAAGTTCTCACACTTTTTCCTGGTGTGCATTTGCTGATAATTACTATTTGTATTTATCAATGCGTCTCTTTCAGAAGCGCAAACACCAGCATCCAGCAATGAGTATGAATCACTGCAGAGAGACAATGTTGATGTCCATAACACATATGAGAAAATGCACATATATCAGAACTTGTGAGCATGTGGAAGATTTACTCTGAGACATCGATGTCACCTGGGTGTGATCAGGTCCCCATCTGAACGGAACACTGCGTGCTGGTTTTCATATTAAATACCATATGGAGATGCAATTGACTTCATGAGCGCACCACATTCTGGAAGTGCACGTTTTGTATACATTTTACCAAAGCCATGCAGCACCATCACTTTGAAAGATTGTAAATTGTCAGCACAAAATACTTGTCAGTGTTGGCAACAAGATTCTAAGCCTCCATATTGAAATGGGTCTGTTTACCATTTTATATCTCAACACAATCGACTTGAAAATATTTCAGCAAGTTTTATAAGAATAATGACAGCAAACTGTACTAATCTGGAACTCTTGTATATTTGTATGTTTACATGTTTCCATTGTAGCACTCATCACATTGTTAACTGCATCTTTGTTTCCTATATTTATAAATATGTATACAGAATGAGTCATCAACTACTTTCGTTTATTTGTAACCATCACTCACGATTTTGTAATGTTCTGCTGCACGGGCGGTGTTTAAATAAGCATAAAACGTTTTTTTACCAACCCCGACATAAATATGTCTCAACCAGTATAATGACCATTGGAAAATCAAGTGATGAAAAAATAAGCTAACAAGGAAGTCCTACAGGCATGTGACACACGGGAAATCCTACAGGCATGTGACACACGGGAAGTCCAACAGGCATGTGACTCACGGGAAGACCAAAAGACATGTGACACACGGGAAGTCCAACAGGCATGTGACACACGGGAAGTCCAACAGAAATGTGACACACGGGAAATCCAACAGAAATGTGACACACGGGAAGTCCAACAGAAATGTGACACGCGGGAAGTCCAACAGAAATGTGACACACGGGAAGTCCAACAGGCATGTGACTCACGGGAAGTCCAACAGACATGTGACTGACGGGAAGTCCAACAGGCATGTGACACACGGGAAGTCCAACAGGCATGTGACACACGGGAAGTCCAACAGACATGTGACACACGTAAGAGCATACCGTCATTGATATTCTCAATGGGTTTCCTTAACTCTCCATGAGATTACGAACAACAGCAGTTCAACTCACTCCTGGATGGTAACATGAATTTTGCCTTTGGCGTTATAACCAACAAATGACTGACTACAAATGAAGCATCTCGTTTTCATAAGTCATGTGTATATATATGAGCAGTGCATTTGAAGAAATAATAAAATGCTCTAGTTGCTCCGAACTATAAATTGTATAGTTATTTCTAACAATTTAGATGTTAATCCCTGCTGATTACACGCTGGTGTGTTCGTGGAAAGTATAAACCTCTAGTGCCTCAGCAGTAGCACCCTCTCGCAAAAACTATCTGTTTGTGTTTTGCTTGACGCAACAACAGTTCATTTTCCAACAATAAAAGGTAAACGAAGGCTAACAAATCCAAATGTCCGTCATTACCTTCAATATTTTCAAAAACTTTAATCAATAATCGCATTGTACGCTTTACTCATTTTTGTGATGCAAAAGAATGTTAAAACTTTAAAACTGACTATAACTGACTTAGCTATATATAATTTAATACGGTATTTCGTCATTGTCCCATTCGCCTGTCAGTTATTGACCGTACAATGTTTAATTGAATAAGACTGCCAAAACAAACATTGTGTAGAGATAATGTCGACATTTTAAAGGAAAGCGTTTGCATGATCACCGATTCAGCTAGCGTGCAGGAAGCTGACCAAGTAATGTGATGACGTATCAGTCCTCATCATCACAACACCGCTTAAAACGACAGTATACTACGGTTATAACGAATTCAAAATGGTGAGTGAGTGACTTTAGTTTCGCACCACTTTTAGCAATATTAAACATAACTTGCTTAAGAGTTTATGCAATAATATATTCCTGTCCTATGGCCAGCTCAGGTAGTCTAAACAGCGTGCACAGTCAAGTGCTAAGCCTAATGCTCGTCTCGAGCGCTTGTTTACACTGCCTTACCACGGTTTGGCCTTACCCCAGTCACTAAGGTACGGCAAGCACGATACATACTGTACTACTCGTAACACTAAGTCATGGTTTTTCTTTCTTGTATATGTGGTTACTAATATTTTACTTACAATGCAATACAACAAGTATCTATATGTATACTTCAATACCGTATCCATAATACTTCAACACTTACCCACAATGCTTTATTCAGATACCCACAATCCCTTTCGGCCAGGGTATACGCCATATTGGAAGTCTCACGTTGTATTTCGCTACCCACCCACATCCCTGGTTACAGGGGCTTCATTCTGGCATTATTACCTATAAATGTTCATTATTCATCTTATCATTCGGGGACTGATTGATGGACCTCAAAACATTCTCACACAGGAGAAACTGTTTTGGCCCCAAAAAGTATAAGCACCCGGCGTGCTAAGGGTAACCCTAGGTCTCATCCGGCATGTTACCACTTAGCCCTAGGGTGTTCTTTGGCAATCAGCCCCCTACTTTTCCCAATGTGGTTTGTAAAATAAATAAATATTGTATTGCACTCTCTGTAACCGGACCGGATAATTATCCATCGACATGAACACAGTTTACTGTACCTTCAACTAAACCGGTGGATACCAAGGCCACATGACCAGGTCCTAGAGGACGTATCCTGCTGGGATTTCTAGAGATTGCACTGTCATGTTGTCGGCACATAGAAAGATCTCTTGGGCGTTTACTGATGGGATTGTAGTTCTCAGGTCACGAAACAGTTGAACTAAAGCACCATCCTCGGTGTTTGCCAGCTTGACTCCTCAGAGTTTCTACTACTTCAGTCCTGCCCCACAACAAAGCACATAACACATCTGGCTTTACCTTAAGCAACTCAAAATTGTCCAGCTGAAAGCAGGTACCCGATGAAATAAGTAATGTAACCACTAACCTTCTAGCTCCCAACACCCAGACTGGGTTAAACGGGGTAATAAATAAATTTTGGGAGCTTCGAGCATGCATTGTGCATGGAGTAATGCGCATGATAAATACACTATTATTATTATTAACGTTGTCGGGGAATAGAAAGATAATATTTTCGATAATAGTGGTCGTTTCTTCCTAGATCTATGTTCATGATATCAGTCACTGGATTGCTTGGTTTGGGCACGTATTTATGATATACGGCCAAATTATGATTGTTCCTTTTATAAAAGAATGGAGATTTTGCCCAAACATGTGTCACAGGCTTACATATTTGACCAGTGGAATCAAATTGTAAGGTGTAGTCTCATTTTTATCAATGGCTCACTTGGATTTTAATCAAAACACACTTATTTTCTCACATAAGTACACTGATGCTTTTCCTTTTTATGGGTGTATGAGTTTGTGTGTCTTCACAATTTCGCAAACATCACCTAACATCACTCTCTCTTAGTGAAGTGGTGCGAGGGTAGCGTAGTGGTTGAAGCGTTCGCTAATCACTCCGAAGGTCCGCGTTCGATTCCACAAATTGGTATAATGTGTAAAGCCCATTTTTGAGGTTCTGGTATATCAAACGTACTCACTCACTCAGTAATTCGTAAACACATCTTTGGTTTGTAACCGGAATCCTCCAGTGTACTAAGCAGATATATATCTTGTTACTTTGGTCTTGATACCTTCTAGAGTACCCTGTTAAATTGTCTTAATACCTTCTCAGTACCCTGTTATATACTTTCTTATCACGCTGAAATAGGCTTTTGCTGACAATGACAAAGGCAACGATGGCAACACTTTTAACCCATTGTGGATTAAATTTTTACACATCATTAAATATGAACATTTCACAAGGGTTAAGAAAACAAAAACAACTCAGCAGACAAACAAAGTTATCAGTCATGTATATAAAAGGCGAATACTTGTTGGAAGAAAAAAATAAACTCCTTTGTTTTGAACGGGGTATTTGACCGACTGTAGTAAGATTCTTAAATCTTATTTAATCATGCATTATTGACAAATAATGCATTACTTTTCAAAGAAATAACATGACAGTGTCACTTTTACAACTGTGTTAACATAAACCCTCCCTTTCCGGCTTTCTGAAAACTCGGATGCGTGTGTTCTCTTGTATTTTACCCATACATATACAATGTTAAATATGTCACCATCGATTATTATGCAAGGTGAACAAGCACTCTAAGCAGGATGAAATCTGTCCGGAAGATGAATCATATATATCATCACGAGCAGGATGTTACACGTTATCTCGACACTACAATAATTTGACAATCGTTATAATCCGGGTCAGAAATTGCCTGGTCAGAGGCGACAGATGGGAATGGATAGTCAGGTTGACTGACTGGATTAATGTATGTCATGGTATCAAAGTTACGATACGATTACAGAGCACGTCCATATAACAAATAGTGAGGAAGCCAGGTGTGTCAAAAACGTTCAGCATATCCTGTCCCACTTGTAGCATCCATCAGAAACGCGTGCACCCGTTTTGCCACGGCTACATCACAGTTTGCAATCTCCTTCACATGTCTCCATAACACATATGCAAGAATTTACAGCTTATCGTACACACACCACAAAGGATTAGCACCACAAGGAACCAAATATGAAGTGATGTACAGGATCAAAGCACAACGTATCACTACAAGTTAATCCTATGATCAGTTACAGCCCGTGAGGATGAGTTCATAATCCATGCTTGTCGCTAGAGGCGACTAACGGGTTCGGGGTAACACTCTCTAACGCTATTGACAAATGTCATCGTGTGTCAATTGCTAAGATCGATGCTCGTGTTGTTGATCACTGGATTGTCTGGTCCAAATTCGATTATTCATAACGCCTGTGCATAGCTATATAGCTGGAATATTGCTGATTGCGGTGGAAAACTATTCTCAGTTACATAGCATACTACACCAGGACAATAAATGTAATCATACACCACTATGTAGATTTGCTTTGTCAAGGAAATGATGAGTGAGTGAGTATGTATTTACCTCGCTTGTTGCAGTATTCCAGCTAAATACCGGCGGGGGACACTAGAAATGTGTACGTGTAAATACGGATCTCAAACTGTCAGAAGCTACTTTAATCGTAAGAAAAAATCGGAAGTGTTGAATCATAGCAGGATGCAAATTAATGTCCGACAGTGCTCATTATCCACATCGTACCTTATTTGTGAAGTAAATAATATAACAGACTGTTTTAAAGATGTATTAGTACAATGAGACAGCAGAGAGTTATTCATACATGGCGCAGTCATAACTAGGTGGTGCAGTCATAACTAGGAAACAGTGTGAAACAATGGCAAGTGTAGTTGGATGTACTTAGTAGAGTCCTTGTATTTGTCTTATGCTGATGTTTTTTGTTTTGGTTTGGTTTGGGTTTTTGTATGTACATGTATATTCTTCAAAAATGTAGGAGAACTGCACTTTCAATGTACGATTGTCGAAACTTGGAGATGTATGGGACTGAATCAATGTTGATGTCACCTGCACCTTATGCTTCTCGCAAGAGGCCATTAAGGAGATCGGGTTGTCAAGGTCTCTGACTTGGTTGTCATCATAAACAGATTTCGTAGATCGACGCTCATGTGTTCGTCACAAGATTGTCTGACCCATACCCGATCATTTATATGTAGATGTCAGACAGATGGAAAATGGTTGAGTGAGGTGTAAAACAACAAAGAAACAAGCAAACAAATAATGAACCAAATACCAGAAACTCACTCCTCTGCTAGAAACATATTCTATCAGTCTTCGTTGTTTTCTTCTAAACGTGAGTGTGTTTACGTCGATGTTTTTCAGTGACTATGGCGATTTCAAAGAGGAAAATAACTGTCGGATCTCTAGTAGAGCTCGTGTGTGCGCAGCCTAGACAAGGATGGAGATGTGATTGGCACCGTAACGGTGGACCAGTCCTCACTGTGAGGAAGACAAGTCAAACCCCATGTGGAGTGGACTGGTACATAGATTATCCGGCGAATACGGAAGTGATTTGTCAACCAAACATAGGACGTTTCCTGCTGAGGTTCCAAAAGTCTACGATTGAACTGAACGGCACAATATGGGATTGCAAGATTGATAGTTCAGTTGGCAGCAACAGTGAAACGATTTCATTGACAAAGGAAGGGGAGAAGAAAGGTAGTTCAAACAATGTCTTCAATAATATTTGCATTACATTTTTTATTCAATTTAGTTGGATGAAAGGACCAATGTTTAGAAAAAAGTTTTAAGTGAGAGACAACGTACATAGAAAAGGAACACATACATATTCAGTTACTTTAATTTATGTGCTGTGAATAGTAGACAAAGTGCAAGAACGTGGAATCACAATGAAATGTAGTCCTGCATTAAAATTAGATAAAGTAACAACGGTGACAGTGCTTGTGAGATTATATTCCATTTTCTATTATATGAATCCATATTAATGTTGCCATTTTATCTTGAAAAAATTCAGTTAGAACTTACTTGGTTGAGACCACATTCGATGCTTTTGAATGTCAAGGCATTTTTGATGGAAGAAAAACAATTAAGTACATGGACGTATAAATAACCCTTTGTTCTTTTCCAGGCTTCTTTGCACACTTTGCATTGCAATGGGAGTGAAATTCTGGAAACAAATAAAGGAAAACTTTGGTGTTTATCCTAATTAGTTTCCATGAGCACATATGTGTCTGTGTATATGTGTGATATATGTGTGTATGGAATTTATTCATGCATGCATAATTATTCCTCTTAGACGTTTCATCAAGGTCTATTTTTGTGCCACACCAGGTACACGGACTGCTGAACCTGTTGTTGCACACAATCACATTGTCAACGTGACCATTGCCTGTCTCCTCTTGATAGTTGCGGCTGGTGATATAATTAGAAATACCTAATGATGGTAACCGGTGTTATCATATTGAGAATGGGAAACAATGAGTTGAATTCAGTTTAAATTTAATTGAATTAAATTAAGGAAGCAACAAATACACAGCATGGGTTTTTAAAAATCTGTATTTGAGTCTATATCAAACAGTCGTAACTGAGATCCTTTGATCGCCATCCACCCGATAGAGTAGGACGTCATCACTGTTTGGTGAGATGTCGCATGGTCATGATATATAGCCGTGATCGTACAATGGGCTCTGCTTTTAACTCAAATGTTTTATCATATGGATATGGAAAGTGTTTTCTTGACCTTTATTCCCGCCGTGGAATGCAATGGACAAATGTGGCCAACATCGATAAGTTTGGAGGATAACTCATCATAGGAGCCACAAACTAAAACAGACTCAGCAGCAAGTAACATTTACTCCAAAGCTTGGTGCTTCTAGGCACTCTAACCATTCAAGACATGACAAAGATACTAGTTCAAAGTAGATCTAAAACAAGTTAAAATTGTAAAAAAAATAGTGTTAAAGAAAAAGGCAAATACTATTATATTATTATTTGGGTCAATTTTTCATATTATATTTCAAAACAAACGACAACACAGGCAGTCGGTTCTGAAATAACAGAAGGTGAGTTATATTTCCTTTTGACTAAAAAGGACTACATTTATGGTATCTATATCACATATATGATTCCAGGTTAGACATACCAAGCTACCCGTGAAGATCCGGGTTTGGCCTTTAGTAATCCGTGCTGGTCATTAAAGGCGACAAATGGGATCGTATGGTCAGGCTCACTACATTTCATCTTATCCCAGTCACGTAGAGAGATGCCCATGCTGTTGATCACTGGATTGTCTGGCCCAGACTCAAATATTTACAGACCTGGTATAATAGTGTGAATAACGCTGTGTGCCTAGATAAACAACACCAAAACCAAGCAACCGATACTGGTTGTAATGAACGAGTGAGTGAGATAAGCTTTACGCCGCACTCAGCAATATTCCAGTTATAATTATGGTCTGTAAACAATCAAGTTTGGAACAGACAATCCAGTGATCAACAGCATGAGCATCGATCTGCGCAATTGGTAACTGAGGACATGTGTCAACCAAGTCAGTGAGACTGTCCACTGCTTGTAAGAGGTGACTTACATGCCTGATGCCCTGTTGTGAATCGTTGCTCCTGATATAAATCACTCTTTAATCCGGTCTAGACCTGATTACAATTTAAACAACAAGACTTATCCATAGTAAGTACTCAGTAATATTCACAAGAAACACGTTACATCAAATCAAGCTGTCATCTTATTTTCGAATTCCCTTTCCCTATTTTCCATGTATACATCCCACAAAGCTGTCAGATTTGGGTATACAAAGCCCCAGTAAGTCGTACCTTGGTGCTGGAGTTGCCATAGGTGTGAGTATCATGCTGGTCGTGGACGCTATCTTTCTGGCTCTGGCCTTTATCTACAAGGAGAAAGATAACAGGTACGTCAGTGAGTGCGTGAGTGTGTAAGGTTTCAGGCAGTTGTGATGATACTACAGTTATATCACGTCGGGGGACACCAGAACAATGCTACACCCACTGTACCCCTGTGAGGAATCGTGTCTTTGGCGTTAAAATGTTTTGACCACTAGGCTACCCTGACCTAGATAGCATTATCAAATCTGTTTTGAAGGAAAATCAGGGTTCCAGTACTTTTGTAGAATTATAACTATGATTTAAAGGTGCACTTATAGCAGCTAGTGAGTGAGTGGTATTTAGCGTATTTAGATATCTCGCCTCTCGTTAAAATCATACGGGTGTGGTGGTGTCTTTTCTCGAACACCTGCTGTCATCACATGTTCAGTGATCCATACGTATTAAAAGTTTCACCTTTATACCAAACGGAATTTGTATGACACTTACGACTATCTTAGCGCTAAGAGAGCTTCGAATATCTAGGCCCTGGATATTTGTTTGTACTTAGACTATATATGTTGCGCTTTGGTTGCAATCTCAGAATGAAACTAGACCATTTCATCACAGTAGATTGCATCGTTTTAGGTGAGTTGGTCACACATGTACATGGGGTACGCTGTGTGGATACTTCAACCCTTCTTGCGTTTGAGCAGACATTAAACACGCGCAGTAACATTTTAACAGAGAGTGGTTCAATGTATCGTATGTTATATTTGGGATTACTGGGAAAATTTCAGATCAACGAATGCTGGCATCTGTACTTTACTGAGCACGTGCAATCCCAAATATGTTACAATGGGATACTGCTGATTTAAGGAAATATAACATGTATGTTTTTCATTTTCCTACAGGGAAAAAGGAAACGAGCGATACACAAATCAGCAGGTACAAGTCCTCATTAAATTGATTATTCAATACAATGATTGCAAGCATAAAACATTTTATACATGTAGTTTACACGAAAAAGGTGCATGCTTATGCATACCATCGAAAGTGTATATAAGCTGCATGCCTGATGGCCATGTAAACCTTATACCTTTTAGAAACTAGATATTCTGCGTTGTGTTTGTAGAAGTCAACTTCGGTTGTAAACGGTTGTGGAGGTTCTGTTGTGAAGGTGTCTGTTGGGATTTTCATAACTGTTAGACATTCTTCTTTCTTATGAAATATGTTTAACTTGGACCATCAAATATGTGTGGCATTTTAATACTTTACAATTATAGTTATATAACAAGACATCAATTCATATAGACCTGCCACCTATTGTTATATATACCTTTAAAATTTGCGCAATCAGTTTGTGTTCATTCCCACAGCCAATTACAGTCTTAATTCTCAAAAACGTTCCAAAGTAGACACCTGTATTACCTCCATCCAAATTACGATCACTTTCCGTGGAACTTAGTCACGTTCTTCTTGCTCGAACCTTTGTCGCCCTCTGCTTCTCCAAATAAAATATTCTAGTGAGTTATTGTGTGTAACCTTTCTCAGAATCCCCTATGTTTTTCAGACGGTTTGTATCTGTGCATCATGTGATCTAACCACAACAATCCACTCCCCAATCCAAATCCTGATCTGTTGCAGTTGTCATCCAGCACGTTATTCGTGTATCTACCAGAAATGTTATAGCACGTTATATTTTTCTCTTTAGAATACCTATTTCATCTCCTGTCGCCACTACAACCAGAAACCAGGTCCAACCACAAGGTCAGCGTGTATTATTTTAATTCATTACAAACACAAATTTGTGACCGCAAAAAATTATCATAGAAATTGAGAATGTAATATTCTCTTTCTCAGTTACCGAGGAAAAGGACTTTCTATGACAGGACTTTGTAAAAATTTTATAAAAAGGATCAGACATTAATGACAAAGAAACAAGTTCATATGCCTTCTCCCATAATATGGACGTATGCGAAATGCATGAATGGCACCAGAATGGATACAATGTCGATTTACGACCTTCAAGAGCATGTTCTTGAGTCAGAATAGTCATTTCACCAAAGAGAGAGAGAGAGAGAGAGAGAGAGAGAGGGAGAGAGAGAGAGAGAGAGACTAGAGAGAGAGCAGTATTAATTCCACAAGGATGTCAGTTAGGTTATACATCTGGGGAAATATAGGGATTTTGAATGGAGATCTAGTGCGCCCTTAATGTCTTTGGAATAAGACATTGGCAAAGGCGATCATGACACCTACAGTTGTATAAAACATGAACTTCAGCTTTGACATCTTTTGAGAGAGAGAGAGAGAGAGAGAGAGAGAGAAAGAGAGAGGGAGAGTGAAAACATTAGGCATATATGTTACCCTAAAGTTCTCACACTTTTTCCTGGTGTGCATTTGCTGTTAATTACTATCTGTATTTATCAATGCGTCTCTTTCAGGAGCGCAAACACCAGCATCCAGCAATGAGTATGAATCACTGCAGAGAGACAATGCTGATGTCCATAACACATATGAGAAGATGCACATATATCAGAACTTGTGAGCATGTGGAAGATTTGCCATGTGTCTTCTGGTCCCCATCCGAACGGAACACTGCGTGTTGGTTTTCATATTAAATACCATGTGGAGATGCAATTGACTTCATGAGCGCACCACATTCTGGAAGTGCACGTTTTGTATACATTTTACCAAAGCCATGTATCACCATCACTTTGAAAGATCGTGATCAATTGTCAGCACAAAATTATTGTTAGTGTTGGTTGTGGTGGAAATCAAACAAGCCAGGTAAATAGATATCATGACCACTAAATATAGTAAAATTAGAAGATGTACCTTTAAGAATAATTTTATAATCACGGTTATGATCTGCAAACTACCATATATGGCAACAAGATTCTAAGCCTCCATATTGAAATGGGTCTGTTTACCATTTTATATCTCAACACAAACGACTTGAAAATATTTCAGCAAGTTTCATAAGATTAATGACAGCAAACTGTACTAGTCTGGAACTCTTGTATATTTGTATGTTTACATGTTTACACTTATCACATTGTTAACTGCATCTTTGTTTCCTTTATTTATAAATATGTATACAAAATGAGTCATCAACTACTTTCATTTATTTGTAACCATCACGATTTTGTAATGTTATGCTGCACGAGCGGTGTTTAAATAAGCATAAAAGGTTTTTCAACCCCGACATAAATATGTGTAACCCAGTATAATGACCAAGTGATGAAAAAATCAGCTAACAAAGTCCAAAGTCCAACAGGCATATGACACACGGGAAGTCCAACAGACATGTGACACACGTAAGAGCATCCCGTCATTGATATTCGCAATGGGTTTCCTTAACTCTCCATGAGATTACGAACAACAACAGTTCAACTCACTCCTGGATGGTAACATGAATTTTGCCTTTGGCGTTATAACCAACAAATGACTGACTACAAATGAAGTATCTCGTTTTCATAAGTCATGTGTAAATATATGAGCAGTGCATTTGAAGAAATAATAAAATGCTCCAGTTGCTCCGAACTCTAAATTGTATAGTTATTTCTAACAATTTAGATGTTAATCCCTGCTGATTACAAGCTGGTGTGTTCGTGGCAAGTATAAACCTCTAGTGCCTCAGCAGTAGCACCCTCTCGCACAAACTATCTGTTTGTGTTTTGCTTGACGCAACAACAGTTCATTTTCCAACAATAAAAGGTAAAGGAAGGCTACCAATCCAACAGTCCTTCATTAGCTTCGATATTTTCAAAAACGTTAATCAATAATCGCATTGTACGTTTTACTCATTTTTGTGATGCAAAAGAATTTTAAAACTTTAAAACTGACTATAACTGACATATATTATTTAATACGGTATTTCGCCACTGTCCCATTCGCCTGTCAGTTATTGACCGTACAATGTTTAATTGAGTAAGACTGTCAAAACAAACACTGTGTAGAGATAATGTCGGCATTTTAAAGGAAAGCGTTCGCATGATCACCGATTCAGCTAGCGTGCAGGAAGCTGGCCAAGTAATGTGATGACGTATCAGTCCTCATCATGACAACACCGCTTAAAACGACAGTACACTACGGTTATAACGAATTCAAAGTGGTGAGTGAGTGACTTTAGTTTCACACCACTTTTAGCAATATTAAACATAACTTGCTTAAGAGTTTATGCAATAATACATTCCTCTCTTATGGCCAGCTCAGGTAGTCTAAACAGCGTGCACAGTCAAGTGCTAAGCCAAATTCTCGTCTAGAGCGCTTGTTTACACTGCCTTACCACGGTTTGGCCTTACCCCAGTCACTAAGGTACGGCAAGCACGATACATACTGTACTACTCGTAACACTATATCATGGTTTTCTTTCTTGTATATGTGGTTACTTATATTTTACTTACAATGCAATACAACAAGTATCTATATGTATACTTCAATACCGTATCCATAATACTTCAACACTTACCCACAATGCTTTATTCAGATACCCACAATCCCTTTCGGCCAGGGTATACGCCATATTGGAAGTCTCACGTGGGTATTTCGCTACCCACCCACCTCCCTGTTTACAGGTGCTTCATTCTGGCATTATTATCTATACATGTTCATTGTTCATCTTATCATTCGGGGACTGACTGTTGGACCTCAAAACATTCTCACACAGGAGAAACTGTTTTGGCCCCAAAAAGTGTAAGCACCCGGCGTGCTAAGGGTAACCCTAGGTCTCATCAGGCATGTTACCACATAGCACTAGGGTGTTCTTTGGCAATCAGCCCCCTACTTTTCCCAATACGGTTTGTAAAATAAATATTGTATTGTTATGTCATTATTGGCATAAATACATCAATATCGCTACAGCCAGAAACCGGACCGGATAATTATCCATCGACATGAACACAGTTTACTGTACCTTCAACTAAACCGGTGAATACCAAAGTCACATGAGCAGGTCCTAGAGGTCGCTTCCTGCTGGGATTTCTAGAGATTACACTGTCATGTTGTCGGCACATAGAAAGATCTCTTGGGCGTTTACTGATGGGATTGTAGTTCTCAGGTCACGAAACAGTTGAACTAAAGCACCATCCTCGGTGTTTGGCAGCTTGACTCCTCAGAGTTTCTAGGACTTCAGTCCTGCCCCACAACAAAGCACATAACACATCTAGCTTTACCTTAAGCAACTCAAAATTGCCGTCTAGCTCCCAACACTCAGACTGGGTTAAACGGGGTAATAAATAAATTTTGGGAGCTTCGAGCATGCATTGTGCATGGAGTAATGCGTATGATAAATACACTATTATTATTATTAACGTTGTCGGGGAATAGAAAGATAATATTTTCGATAATAGTGGTCGTTTCTTCCTAGATCTATGTTCATGATATCAGTCACTGGATTGCTTGGTTTGGGCACGTATTTATGATATACGGCCAAATTATGATTGTTCCTTTTATAAAAGAATGGAGATTTTGCCCAAACATGTGTCACAGGCTTACATATTTGACCAGTGGAATCAAATTGTAAGGTGTAGTCTCATTTTTATCAATGGCTCACTTGTGTTTTCATCAAAACACACTTATTTTCTCACATAAGTACACTGATGCTTTTCCTTTTCATGGGTGTATGAGTTTGTGTGTGGTCACAATTTCGCAAACATCAGCTAACATCACTCTCTCTTAGTGAAGTGGTACGAGGGTAGCTTAGTGGTTGAAGCGTTCGCTAATCACTCCGAAGGTCCGCGTTCGATTCCACAAATTGGTATAATGTGTAAAGCCCATTTCTGAGGTTCTGGTATATCAAACGTACTCACTCACTCAGTAATTCGTAAACACATGTTTGGTTTGTAGCCGAAATCCTCCCGTGTACTAAGCAGATATATATCTTGTTACTTTGGTCTTGATACCTTCTAGAGTACCCTGTTAAAGTGTCCTAATACCTTCTCAATACCCTGTTATATGCTTTCTGGAAAGAGCCTTATCACGCTGAAATAGGCTTTTGCTGACAATGACAAAGGCAATGATGGCAACACTTTTTACCCATTGTGGATTAAATTTTTACACATCATTAAATATGAACATTTCACAAGGGTTAAGAAAACAAAAACAACTCAGCAGACAAACAAAGTTATCAGTCATGTATATTAAAGGCGAATACTTGTTGGAAGAAAAAAATGAACTCCTTTGTTTTGAACGGGGTATTAGACCGACTGTAGTAAGATTCTTAAATCTTATTTAATCATGCATTATTGACAAGTAATGCATTACTTTTCAAAGAAACAACATAAACCCTCCCTTTCCGGCTTTCTTAAAACTCGGATGCGTGTGTTCTCTTGTATTTTACCCATACATATACAATGTTAAATATGTCACCATCGATTATTATGCAAGATGAACAAGCACTCTAAGCAGGACGAAATCTGGCCGGAAGATGAATCATATATATCATCACGAGCAGGATGTTACACGTTATCTCGACACTACAATAATTTGACAACCGTTATAATCCGGGTCAGAAATTGCCTGGTCAGAGGCGACAGATGGGAATGGGTGGTCAGGTTGACTGACTGGATTAATGTATGTCATGGTATCAAAGTTACGATACGATTACAGAGCACGTCCATATATCAAATAGTGAGGAAGCCAGGTGTGTCAAAAACGTTCAGCATATCCTGTCCCACTGGTAGCATCCATCAGAAACGCGTGCACCCGTTCTGCCACGGCTACATCACAGTTTGCAATCTCCTCCACATGTCTCCATAACACATATGCAAGAATTTACAGCTTATCTTACACACACCACAAAGGATTAGCACCACAAGGAACCAAATATGAAGTGATGTACAGGATCAAAGCACAACGTATCACTACAACTTAATCCTATGATCAGTTACAGCCCGTGAGGATGAGTTCATAATCCATGCTTGTCGCTAGAGGCGACTAACGGGTTCGGGGTAACACTCTCTAACGCTGTTGACAAATGTCATCGTGTGTCAATTGCTAAGATCGATGCTCGTGTTGTTGATCACTGGATTGTCTGGTCCAAATTCGATTATTCATAACGCCTGTGCATAGTTATATAGCTGGAACATTGCTGATTGCGGTGGAAAACTATTCTCAGTTACATAGCATACTACACCAGGACAATATATATAATCATACACCACTATGTAGATTTGCTTTGTCAAGGATATGATGAGTGAGTGAGTATGTATTTACCTCGCTTGTTGCAGTATTCCAGCAATATACCTGCGGGGGACACTAGAAATGTGTACGTGTAAATACGGATCTCAAACTGTCAGAAGCTATTTTAATCGTAAGAAAGAATCGGAAGTGTTGAATCATAGCAGGATGCAAATTCATGTCTGACAGTGCTCTTTATACGGTGTATACTTACATCACACCGACTATGCAATGGAGTTGAGGATTCTATTATTTATGACAACGATTTCTTTCGCCACTGGCCAGGGTGAGTAGACCACACCACGGAGCTAAAAACACATCTTTATCCACATCGTACCTTATTTGTGAAGTAAATAATACAACAGACTGTTTTAAAGATGTATTAGTACAATGAGACAGCAGAGAGTTATTCATACATGGCGCATAACTAGGTGGTGCAGTCATAACTAGGAAACAGTGTGAAACAATGGCAAGTGTAGTTGGATGTACTTAGTAGAGTCCTTGTATTTGTCTTATGCTGATGTTTTTTGTTTTGGTTTGGTTTGGGTTTTTGTATGTACATGTATATTCTTCAAAAATGTAGGAGAACTGCACTTTCAATGTACGATTGTCGAAACTTGGAGATGTATGGGACTGAATCAATGTTGATGTCACCTGCACCTTATGCTTCTCGCAAGAGGCCATTAAGGAGATCGGGTTGTCAAGGTCTCTGACTTGGTTGTCATCATAAACAGATTTCGTAGATCGACGCTCATGTGTTCGTCACAAGATTGTCTGGTCCATACCCGATCATTTATATGTAGATGTCAGACAGATGGAAAATGGCTGAGTGAGGCGTAAAACAACAAAGAAACAAGCAAACAAATAATGAACCAAATACCAGAAACTCACTCCTCTGTTAGAAACATATTCTATCAGACTTCGTTGTTTTCTTTTAAACGTGAGTGTGTTTACGTCGATGTTTTTCAGTGACTATGGCGATTTCAAAGAGGAAAATAACTGTCGGATCTCTAGTAGAGCTCGTGTGTGAGCAGCCTGGACAAGGATGGAGCTGTGACTGGCATCGTGACGGTGTACCAGTCCTCACTGTGAGGAAGACAAGTCAAACCCCATGTGGAGTGGACTGGTACATAGATTATCCGGCGAATACGGAAGTGATTTGTCAACCATACACAGGACGTTTCCTGCTGAGGTTCCAAAAGTCTACGATTGAACTGAACGGCACAATATGGGATTGCAAGATTGATAGTTCAGTTGCTAGCAACACTGTAACGATTTCATTGACAAAGGAAGGGGAGAAGCAAGGTAGTTCAAACAATGTCTTCAATAATAGTTGCATTACATTTTTTATTCAATTTAGTTGGATTTAAGGACCAATGTTTAGAAAAAGTTTTAAGTGAGAGACAACGTACATAGAAAAGGAACACATACATATTCAGTTACTTTAATTTATGTGCTGTGAATAGTAGACAAAGTGCAAGAACGTGGAATCACAATGAAATGTAGTCCTGCATTAAAATTAGATAAAGTAACAACGGTGACAGTGCTTGTGAGATTATATTCCATTTTTTATTATATGAATCCATATTAATGTTGCCATTTTATCTGAAAAACTTCAGTTAGAACTTACTTGGTTGAGACCACATCCGATGCTTTTGAATGTCAAGGCATTTTTGATGGAAGAAAAACAATGAAGTACATGGAAGTAGAAATAACCCTTTGTTCTTTTCCAGGCTCCTTTGCACACTTTGCATTGCAATGGGAGTGAAATTCTGGAAACAAATAAAGGAAAACTTTGGTGTTTATCCTAATTAATTTCCATGAGCACATATGTGTCTGTGTATATGTGTGATATATGTGTGTATGGAATTTATTCATGCATGCATAATTATTCCTCTTAGACGTTTCATCAAGGTCTATTTTTGTGGCACCAGGTACAAGGACTGCTGAACCTGTTATTACACACAATCACATTGTCAACATGACCATTGCCTGTCTCCTCTTAATAACTGCGGCTGGTGATATAATTAGAAAATACCTAATGATGGTAACCGGTGTTATCATATTGAGAATGGGAAACAATGAGTTGAATTCAGTTTAAATTTAAATGAATTAAATTAGGGAAGCAACAAATACACAGCATGGGTTTTTAAAAATCTGTATTTGAGTCTATATCAAACAGTCGTAACTGAGATCCTTTGATCGCCATCCACCCGATAGAGTAGGACGTCATCACTGTTTGGTGAGATGTCGCATGGCCATGATATATAGCCGAGATCGTACAATGGGCTCTGCTTTTAACTCAAATGTTTTATCATATGGATATGGAAAGTGTTTTCTTGACCTTTATTCCCGCCGTGGAATGCAATGGACAAATGTGGCCAACATCGATAAGTTTGGAGGATAACTCATCATAGGAGCCACAAACTAAAACAGACTCAGCAGCAAGTAACATTTATTCCAAAGCTTGGAGCTTCTAGGCACTCTAACCACTCAAGACATGACAAAGATACTAGTTAAAGGTAGATCTAAAACAAGTTAAAATTGTAAAAAAAATAGTGTTAAAGAAAAAGGCACATGCTATTATATTATTATTTGAGTCAATTTTTCATATTGTATTTCAGAACAAACGACGACACAGGCAGTCGGTTCTGAAATAACAGAAGGTGAGTTATATTTCCTCTTGACTAAAAAGGACTACATTTATGGTATCTATATCACATGTATGATTCCAGGTTAGACATACCAAGCTACCCGTGAAGATCCGGGTTTGGCCTTCAGTAATCCATGCTGGTCATTAAAGGCAACTAATGGGATCGTATGGTCAGGCTCACTACATGTCATCTCACCCCAGTCACGTAGACGGATGCCCATGCTGTTGATCACTGGATTGTCTGGCCCAGACTCAAATATTTACAGATCTGGTATAATGGTGTGAATAACGCTGTGTGCCTAGAAAACCAAAACCAAGCAGCCGATACTGGTTGTAATAAACGAATGAGTGAGATAAGCTTTACGCCGCACTCAGCAATATTCCTGTTATAATTATGGTCTGTAAATAATCAAGTCTGGAACAGACAATCCAGTGATCAACAGCATGAGCATCGATCTGCGCAATTGGTTACTGAGGACATGTGTCAACCAAGTCAGTGAGACAGTCCACTGCTTGTAAGAGGTGACCTGTTGTGAATCGTTGCTCCTGATATAAATCACTCTTTAATCCGGTCTAGACCTGATTACAATTTAAACTGTAAGACTAATCCATAGTAAGTACTCAGTAATATTCACAAGAAACACGTTTTATACATCAAATCAAGCTGTCATCTTATTTTCGAATTCCCTTTCCATATTTTCCATGTATACATCCCGCAGAGCTGTCAGATTTGGGTATACAAAGCCCCAGTAAGTCGTACCTTGGTGCTGGAATTGCCATAGGTGTGAGTATCGTGCTGGTCGTAGACGCTATCTTTCTGACTCTGGCCTTTATCTACAAGGAGAAACTGATAGTCAAGATAACAGGTACGTCAGTGAGTGCGTGAGTGAGTGAGGTTTCAGGCAGTTATGGTGATACTACAGTTATATCACGTCGGGGGACACCAGAACAATGCTACACCAACTGTACCCTTGTGAGGAATCGTGTCTTTGGCGTTTAAATGTTTTAACCACTAGACTACCCTGACCTAGATAGCATTATCAAATCTGTTTTGAGGGAAAATCAGGGTTCCAGTATTTTGTGTAGAATTATAACTATGGTATTTAGCGTATTTAGATATCTCGCCTCTCATTAAAATCATACGGGTTTGGTGGTGTCTTTTCTCGAACACCTGCTGTCATCACATGTTCAGTGATCCATACGTATTAAAAGTTTCACCTTTATACCAAACGGAATTCTTTTACGGAAAAACGTGGGCCTTGATTTTCGAAGTTCTCTTAACACTAAGATAGTTGTAAGGATAATGTTAATGTATGACACTTACGACTATCTTAGCGCCTAGAGAGCTTCGAATATCTAGGCCCTGGATATTTGTTTGTACTTAGACTATATATTTATATGGTGCGCTCTGAGGGCAATCTCAGAATGAAACTAGACCATTTCACCACAGTAGATTGCATCGTTTTAGGTGAGTTGGTCACACATGGGGTACGCTGTGTGGATACTTCAACCTTTCTTGCGTTTGAGCAGACATTAAACAGTAACATTTTAACAGAGAGTGGTTCAATGTATCGTATGTTATATATGGGATTACTGAGAAAATTTCAAATCAACAAATGCTGGCATCTGTACTTTACTGAGCACGTGCAATCCCAAATATGTTACAATGGGATACTGCTCATTTAAGGAAATATAACGTTTATGTTTTTCGTTTTCCTACAGGGAAAAAGGAAACCAGCGATACAGAAATGAGCAGGTACAAGCCCTAATTAAATTGATTATTCAAACAATGATTGCAAGCACAAAACATTTTATACATGTAGTTTACACGAAAAAGGTGCATGCTTATGCATACCATCGAAAGTGTATATAAGCTGCATGCCTGATAGCCATGTAAACCTTATACCTTTTAGTAACTAGATATTCTGCGTTGTGTTTGTAGAAGTCAACTTCGGTTGTAAACGGTTGTGGAGGTTCTGTTGTGGAGGTGTCTGTTGGGATTTTCATAACTGTTAGACATTCTTCTTTCTTATGAAATATGTTTAAGTTGGACCATCAAATATGTGTAGCATTTTAATGCTTTACAATTCATTCCCACAGCCAATTACAGTTTTAATTCTCAAAAACGTTCCAAAGTAGACACCTGTATTACCTCCATCCAAATTACGATCAATTTCCATGGTGTTTAGTCACGTTCTTCTTCCTCGAACTTTTGTCGCCTTCTGCTTCTCCAAATAAAATATTCTAGTGAGTTATTGTGTGTAACCTTTCTCAGAATCCCCTATGTTTTTCAGACGGATTGTATCTGTGCATCATGTGATCTAACCACAACAATCCACTCCCCAATCCAAATCCCGATCTGTTGCAGTTGTCATCCAGCTCGTTATTCGTGTATCTACTAGAAGTGTTATAACATGTTATATTTTTCTCTTTAGAATATCTATTTCATCTCCTGTCGCCACTACAACCAGAAACCAGGTCCAACCACAAGGTCAGCGTGTCGTGTATAATTCATTACAAACACAAACTTGTGCCTAACAAAAATATCATAGAGGTTGCGAATGTAAGATTCTCTTTCTCAGTTACCGAGGAAAAGATTTTTCTATGACAGGATCTTGTAAAACTGGTATAAATAGGATCAGCCATTAATTACAAAGAAACAAGTTCATATTCCTTCTGTCATGCGATGGACGAATGCGAAATGCATGAATGATACCAGAATAGGTAAAATGTCGATTTACGACCTTCAACAGCATGTTCTCCAGGCAAAATAGTTATTTCACAAGAGCGAGAGAGAGAGACAGAGAAATAGAAATGGAGAAAGAGAGATAGAGAGAAAAACATTATTTCCACAAAGATGTCTATTAAGGTAAATTTCTAGGGATATTCAGGGATTTGTAACATCTCCTGTCGCCACTACAACCAGAAACCAGGTCCAACCACAAGGTCAGCGCGTATTATTGTAATTCATTACAAACACAAAACTTGTGCCAGCAAAAAATTATCATAGAAATTGAGAATGTAATATTCTCTTTCTGAGTTACCGAGGAAAACGTCTTTCTATGACAGGACTTTGTAAAAATTTTATAAAAAGGATCAGCCATTAATTACAAAGAAACAAGTTCATATGCCTTCTTCCATGCCATGGACGTATCCGAAATGCATGAATGGTACCAGAATGGATAAAATGTCGATATACGACCTTCAAGAGCATGTTCTTGAGTCGGAATAATCATTTCACCAAAGAAAGAGAGAGAGAGAGAGAGAGAGAGAGATACTAGAGAGGGAGAAGTATTAATTCCACAAGGATGTCAGTTAGGTTCTACATCTGGGCATATATAGGGATTTTGAATGGAGAACTAGTACGCACTTGGAATAAGACATTGGCAAAGGCGATCATGACACTTACAGTTGTATAAAACATGAACTTCAGCTTTGACAGCTTTTGAGAGAGAGAGAGAGAGAAAGAAAGAAACAGAGAGAGAGAAAAAAAACATAATTAGGCATATATGTTACCCTAAAGTTCTCACACTTTTTCCTGGTGTGCATTTGCTGTTAATTACTATCTGTATTTATCAATGCGTCTCTTTCAGGAGCGCAAACACCAACATCCAGCAATGAGTATGAATCACTGCAGAGAGACAATGCTGATGTCCATAACACATATGAGAAGATGCACACATATCAGAACTTGTGAGCATGTGGAAGATTTGCCATGTGTCTTCTGGTCCCCATCCGAACGGAACACTGCGTGTTGGTTTTCATATTAAATACCATGTGGAGATGCAATTGACTTCATGAGCGCACCACATTCTGGAAGTGCACGTTTTGTATACATTTTACCAAAGCCATGTAGCACCATCACTTTGAAAGATCGTGATCAATTGTCAGCACAAAATTATTGTTAGTGTTGGTTGTGGTGGAAATCAAACAAGCCAGGTAAATAGATATCATGACCATTAAATACATATGTATAGTAAAATTAGTACCTTTAAGAATAATTTTATAATCACGGTTATGATCTGCAAACTACCATATATGGCAACAAGATTCTAAGCCTCCATATTGAAATGGGTCTGTTTACCATTTTATATCTCAACACAAACGACTTGAAAATATTTCAGCAAGTTTCATAAGATTAATGACAGCAAACTGTACTAGTCTGGAACTCTTGTATATTTGTATGTTTACATATTTCCATTGTAGCACTCATCACATTGTTAACTGCATCTTTGTTTCCTTTATTTATAAATATGTATACAAAATGAGTCATCAACTACTTTCGTTTATTTGTAACCATCACGATTTTGTAATGTTATGCTGCACGGGCGGTGTTTAAATAAGCATAAAAGGATTTTTTACCAACCCCGACATAAATATGTGTAACCCAGTATAATGACCAAGTGATGAAAACATCAACTAACAAGGAAGTCCAACAGGCATGTAGCACACGGGAAGTCCAACAGACATGTGACACACGTAAGAGCATCCCGTCACTGATATTCACAATGGGTTTCCTTAACTCTCCATGCGATTACGAACAACAGCAGTTCAACTCACCCCTGGATGGTAACATGAATTTTGCCTTTGGCGTAAAACCAACACATGACTGACTACAAATGAAGCATCTCGTTTTCATAAGTCATGTGTAAATATATGAGCAGTGCATTTGAAGAAATAATAAAATTCTCTAGTTGCTCCGAACTACAATCTGGTCTGAGCATAAGGTGTATAGTTATTTCTAACAATTTAGATGTTAATCCCTGCTGATTACACGCTGAAACAGTTGTCAATAGTTAAATGAATGGGTTATTGAACATCCATGACGAGATGTGGTGCGTTCGTGGAAAGTATAAACCTCTCCTGCCTCAGCAGTAGCACCCTCTCGCACAAACTATCTGTTTGCGTTTTGCTTAACGCAACAACAGTTCATTTTCCAACAATAAAAGGTAAACGAAGGCTAACAAATCCAAATGTCCGTCATTACCTTCAATATTTTAAAAAAACTTTAATCATTAATCTCATTGTACGTTTTACTCATTTTTGTGATTCAAAAGAATTTTAAAACTTTAAAACTGACAATAGCTGACTTAGCTATATATTAGTTAATACGTTGTTTCGTCACTGTCCCATTCGCCTGTCAGGTATTGGCGGTACAGTGTTTAATTCAATAAGGCTGCCAAAACAAACATTGTGTAGAGATAATGTCGACATTTTAAAGGAATGCGTTTGCAAGATCACCGATTCAGCTAGCGTGCAGGAAGCTGGCCAAGTAATGTGATGACGTATCAGTCCTCATCATGATAACGTCGCTTAAAACGACAGTATACTACGGTTATAACGAATTGAAAATGTTGAGTGAGTGACTTTAGTTTCACACCACTTTTAGCAATATTAAACATAACTTGCTTAAGAGTTTATGCAATAATACATTCCTCTCTTATGGCTAGCTCAGGTTGTCTAAACAGTATGCACAGTCAAGTGCTAAGCCTAATGCTCGTCTCGAGCACTTGTTTACTCTGCCTTACCACGGTTTGGCCTTACCCCAGTCACTAAGGTACGGCAAGCACGATACACGATTTGGCCCCAAAAAGTGTAAGCACCCGGCGTGCTAAGGGTAACCCTAGATCTCATCAGGCATGTTACCACTTAGCCCTAGGGTGTTCTTTGGCAATCAGCCCCCTACTTTTCCCAATACGGTTTGTAAAATAAATATTGTATTACACTCTCTGTTATGTCATTATTGGCATAAATACATCAATATCGCTACGGGGGACACGTTAGTCGTTCGTCCTACGCACATCGATTTAAAATACAGCCAGAAACCGGACCGGATAATTGTCCATCGACATGAACACAGTTTACTGTACCTTCAACTAAACTGGTCACCAAGGTCACATGACCAGGTCCTAGAGGACGCTTCCTGCTGGGATTTCTAGAGATTACACTGGCATGTTGTCGGCACATAGAAAGATCTCTTGGGCATTTACTGATGGGATTGTAGTTCTCAGGTCACGAAACAGTTGAACTAAACCACCATCCTCGGTGTTTGGCAGCTTGACTCCTCAGAGTTTCTAGGACTTCAGTCCTGCCCCACAACAAAGCACACAACACATCTAGCTTTACCTTAAGCAACTCAAAAGTGCCCAGCTGAAAGCAGGTACCCGATGAAATAAGTAATATGTAACCACTAACCGTCTAGCTCCCAACACTCAGACTGGGTTAAACGGGGTAATAAATAAATTTTGGGAGCTTCGAGCATGCATTGTGCATGGAGTAATGCGAATGATAAATGCACTATTATTATTATTATTAACGTTGTCGGGGAATAGAAAGATAATATTTTCGATAATAGTGGTCGTTTCTTCCTAGATCTATGTTCATGATATCAGTCACTGGATTGCTTGGTCTGGGCACGTATTTATGATATACGGCAAAATTTTTATTCTTCCTTTTATAAAAGAATGGAGATTATGCCCAAACATGTGTCATAGGCTTACATTTGACCAGTGGAATCAAATTGTAAGGTGTAGTCTCATTTTTATCAATGGCTCACTTGGATTTTAATCAAAACACACTTACTTTCTCACATGAGTACCCTGATGCTTTTCCTTTTCATGGGTGTATGAGTTTGTGTGTGGTCACAATTTCGCAAACATCAGCTAACATCACTCTCTCTTAGTGAAGTGGTGCGAGGGTAGCTTAGTGGTTGAAGCGTTCGCTAATCACTCCGCAGGCCCGCGTTCGATTCCACAAATTGGTTTAATGTGTAAAGCCCATTTCTGGGGTTCTGGTATATCAAACGTACTCACTCACTCAGTAATTCGTAAACACATGTTTGGTTTGTAGCCGGAATCCCCCCGTGTACTAAGCAGATATATATCTTGTTACTTTGGTCTTGATACCTTCTAGAGTACCCTGTTAAATTGTCCTAATACCTTCTCAATACCCTGTTATATACTTTCTGGAAAGAGCCTTATCACGCTGAATTAGGCTTTAGCTGACAATGTCAAAGGCAATGATGGCAACACTTTTTACCCATTGTGGATTACATTTTTACACATCATTAAATATGAACATTTCACAAGGGTTAGGAAAACAAAAACAACTCAGCAGACAAACAAAGTTATCAGTCATGTATATAAAAGGCGAATACTTGTTGGAAGAAAAAAATGAACTCCTTTACTTTGAACGGGGTATTTGACCGACTGTAGTAAGATTCTTAAATCTTATTTAATCATGCATTATTGACAAGTAATGCATTACTTTTCAAAGAAACAACATGACACTTTTACAACCGTGTTAACACAAACCCTCCCTTTCCGGCTTTCTTAAAACTCGGATGCGTGTGTTCTCTTGTATTTTACCCATACATATACAATGTTAAATATGTCACCATCGATTATTATGCAAGATGAACAAGCACTCTAAGCAGGACGAAATCTGGCCGGAAGATGAATCATATATATCATATATGACGCTCACAAATGCGCACTGCTCACGAGCAGGATGTTGGACGTTATCTCGACTCTGTTAAATAAACTTTGCTCCACTACAATAATTTGACAACCGTTATAATCCGGGTCAGAAATTGCCTGGTCAGAGGCGACAGATGGGAATGGGAATGTTGACTGACCGGATTAATGTATGTCATGGTATCAAAGTTATGATACGATTACAGAGCACGTCCATATATCAAATAGTGAGGAAGCCAGGTGTGTCAGAAACGTTCAGCATATCCTGTCCCACTGGTAGCATCCATCAGAAACGCGTGCACCCGTTCTGCCACGGCTACATCACAGTTTGCAATCTCCTTCACATGTCTCCATAACACATATGCAAGAATTTACAGCTTATCTTACACACACCACAAAGGATTAGCACCACAAGGAACCAAATATGAAGTGATGTACAGGATCAAAGCACAACGTATCACTACAACTTAATCCTATGATCAGTTACAGCCCGTGAGGATGAGTTCATAATCCATGCTTGTCGCAAGAGGTGACTAACGGGTTCGAGGTAACGTTATTGACACATGTCATCGTGTGTCAATTGCTAAGCTCGATGCTCGTGTTGTTGATCACTGGATTGTCTGGTCCAAATACGATTATTCGTACCGCTTTTGCATAGTTATACAGTTATATTATTGCTGATTGCGGCATTTAACTAAACTCAGTTATAAGCATGCTACACCAGGACAATATATATAGTCAGACACCACTATGTAGATTTGCTTTGTCAAGGAAATGATGAGTGAGTGAGTACGTACGTATTTACCTCGCTTGTTGCAGTATTCCAGCAATATACCGGCGGCGGACACTAGAAATGTGTACGTGTACAAACTGTACGAAGCTACTTTAATCGTAAGAAAAAATCGGAAGTGTTGAATCATAGCAGGATGCAAATTAATGTCCGACAGTGCTCATTATACGGTGTATACTTACATCACACCGACTATTCAATGGAGTTGAGGATTCTATTATTTATGACAACGATTTCTTTCGCCACTGGCCAGGGTGAGTAGACCACACCACGGAGCTAAAAACACATCTTTATCCACATCGTACCTTATTTGTGAAGTAAATTATACAGCAGACTGTTTTTACGATGTATTAGTAGAATGAGACAACAGAGAGTTATTTATACATGGTACAGTCATAACTAGGTGGTGCTTTCTCCATAACGGAGATTCAAGCTTAAGCATGTTATCAAAAACAATAACCTAACTCCCGGAGTGCTAAGAATGAATAGAAAAGTTCATTGGAGGCACAGAGGAAACAAGTGTAATTTGGATGCACATAGTTTAGTCCATGTATTTGTCTAATGCTGATGTTTTTTGTTTTGTTTTGGTTTGGATTTTTTGGGGGGTATGTATATTCACTGTCCATAATATACTCTTCAAACAAAGGTAGGAGAACTGTACTTTCAATGTACGATTGTCAAAATTGGGAGATGTATAGGGATGAATCAATGTTGATGTCACCAGCACCTTATGCTTCTCTCAAGAGGCCATTAAGGAGATCAGGTTGTCAAGGTTGTCATCGTATTCAGATTTCGTAGATCGACGCTCATGTGTCCGTCACAAGATTGTCTGGCCCATACCCGATCATTTACATGTGCCCGTCAGACAGATGGAAAATGGTTGAGTGAGGCGTAAAACGGCAAGGAAAATGGCAAACAAATAATGAACCAAACACTACCACAAACTCACTCCCGTCTTAGCATTGTCGAAACATAGTCTATCGATCTTCGTTGTTTTCTTTTAAACTTTTAAACATGAGTGTGTTTACGTCGATGTTTTTCAGTGACTATGGCGATTTCAAAGAGGAAAATAACTTTAGGATCTCTAGTAGAGCTCGTGTGTGCGCAGCCTGGACAAGGATGGAGATGTGACTGGCATCGTGACGGTGAACCAGCCCTCACTGTGAGGAAGACAAGTCAAACCCCATGTGGAGTGGACTGGTACATAGATTATCCGGCGAATACGAAAGTGATTTGTCAAGCAAACAGTGGACGTTTCCTGCTGAGGTTCCAAAAGTCTACGATTGAACTGAACGGCACAATATGGGATTGCAAGATTGATGGTTCATTTGGCAGCAACAGTGTAACGATTTCATTGACAAAGGAATGGGAGAAGAAAGGTAATTCAAACAATGTCTTCAATAATCTTTGCATTACATTTTTTATGCAATTCAGTTGGATGAAAGGACCAATGTTTAGAAAAAGTTTTAAGTGAGAGACAACGTACATAGAAAAGGATCACATACATATTCAGTTACTTTAATTTATGTGCTGTGAATAGTAGACAAAGTACAAGAACGTGGAATCACAATGAAATGTAGTCCTGCATTAACGAAAGATAACGTCACAACAGTGACATCGCTGGCGATGTCATCTTCTAGTTTTATTTAATGACTCCATACAAGTCGATGTACATTTCTGTTAGAAGTTAGAACACCCAAAAAGCAGATGCACGTCGTTAGAGCCGTCTGACATGGTTGACAACAAAACCCATACTTTTGAATGACATAACACTTCTTGGTGGAAAGGAACCAGGAAGCACATGGAAGTAGAAATAACCCCTAGTCCCTTTTCTACTTCATTGCATGCTTTGAATTGCAATATCAGTGAAATTCGAAATTCTGGAAACTATCAAATAATTCAACATACATACATACATACATACATACATACATACATACATACATACATACATACATACATACATACATACGTACGTACATACATACATACATACATACATACATACATACATACATACATACATCTCTCTAACTATTTCAATATTTCAATCTGTGTGTAGATCGATCGATCGATAGATAGATAGATAGATAGATAGATAGATAGATACATAGATACATACATAGATACATACATAGATACATACATAGATACATAGATACATAGATAGATTGTGGGTGGGTGTTTGTGTGTATGCAGTTGATTCGTGCATGCACCTTTATTCCTCTTAGACGTTTCACCAATGTCTATTTTTGTACCAACAGATACAACGACTGCTGAACCAATTATAACACACACACACAAGGATATTGTCTATGTGACGATTGGCTGTTTCCTCCTCATCATTGCATCGGCTGGTGTTATCATAATTTGCAGGAAGCACGGCAGAACACGCCAAAGCGGTAACGATAACACATCCTTCATAACGTTCCTAATTTCACAGCGTGCTCTACAAGTTTGTATCTATCAGGCTGTTTATGTGTTGTAGCATGTACAATTTAGAGAAGACAATGTATATAATGATATACCTTGAGATATGTCAGTTATAGAATGGTTCTCAGTCTCACGGTTGGATGCACGTTTCTGGCAATTAGACTAATTACATTAACCCTATTGGCAATGTTTCTGGACTAATGAAGGACAGAATAAACCAAAAAGGATGCAGAAATGTTGAGGATATGACGGAAGAAGTGGTCGAATATTGGGACATAATTTCCTACAAACACTGATAGTGCACCTGGGCGCATTCAGCCGTGTATTGCAGGGCAAGGTACAGGTCACACAAAGTACTAAAAAGTCACCTAGACTGTTTGAAACCCATATCTCAGCGTGTCCGATTAAGTAAAATTTCTACAGTTTATATACATGTATTAGACATTTTCCGAAACAACTTTCTCAATAATTTAATGATATTTTCATGCATTAAAGTACCAATGCGTTGTTGTTTTCAGAAACCAGAACACTAACTTACAGGTATTCATTTGAAATGAAACGTTCATGCTATCATGTAACTTTAAATAAGTGTGTTTGTCATTTCTTGGGCATTCATTTGTTGGACACACCTCATGCTCTTTCCTTGCCGCGGTGTAATGTGCTCGTCAACAAAAATGTAAATGCCGAGTATAGGAACGAAGATAAGCTTTGAAGATAAATCTTTTACTCGTAAAACGGAGCTCAATTCAGCATCCAAGTGAACGCTGTTGCATGTTATTCCTGATTCTGCTACTTACAAGGAATGTTGATCATCCCTGTGGGCCAATACTGATGTCTAATAATTATGATTTCTGTTGTCAGCCATAATGGAAAGGCTGGTCGAACAACTGATAGCTTAGGTGAGATTATGCATCATATTTACATCTTGCTGTTCTGACCTTACTAACTGACATTAAAAACAGGATGCAAGCTACAACTTTCAGTATGTGTATGCAGAAAATGATTTTTATCTATAAGGTAAGACATATTGCTACAATTATCATTGTATTTAAAGAGGTAATTATTTTATTCTGAACGCCTTAGTGGATAGTGTCGGTCTTTTGCAGGTTAAAGTAATGACTGGTACGAACAAGGAATAATATTATCCTGATAATTTTGCATCAATCGATAATTTGAGCTCATGATGTTTCAAGCTGTGTAATGTTATACTGTGAGGCCAACGGATGTCATTGTAATTTTATGTCATCCATGAACAATTCGAACACAACATGTTTTAGGCATGGAGATTGATATTAAAAACTTTATACTATTGTAATGTCTGGTCAACGTATAGCATGGCAATTTTACGACATTCATTAACAGTTTGAACCTATCATTTGCTAAGCATGAAAATCTTCAAAGCTGTTTCCGATCACTATCTTGTAACCAGTATAGAGTTCAGTTCTTTCAGTGATATAGGAAAACGACTTTTACGAATCAAGTAAAGAACATGAAAAGAGTAAACATGCTCATGCTACGGCATCCATCGAGAACTTGCAAATACGACATCTTATAATTATGTGTTTTCGATCACTGTCATGTGGGGTTTTAATGAGTTCATTTGTTTCAGTGATGCAAGAGAATGACTTGTACGAGTCAAGTAAAGAGCATGGCAGAGGTGAGACCAAGATGTTTACATCAGTCAGCATGGGCAATAATAAACGAACTGACATCTGTTGCAATCAACAATCGGTGTACAAAGGTTCCCAGTTTGTTTACCTGTTGTTGGTTTCTCTCCTATCTTAGTCCTGATTTCAACACTGTTCAAGCATTCGGTGCAGATGACATACTGCCATTTACTTGAGGAAACATGACAGTGGGGCTGTTCACGTTGTCCAAATGGTTCAGTTAGTACGCTACGAGTGACGGTCAGGGTTAGATGTGGTGCTCAATACCGCATGCTATTTGTAAGAGACACATGACCGGATGGGGTGGTCAGGCTGTCTTAGTTGAGGCATGTCATCGGATCCTTGTTGCTCATGATCAAAGCTCAGACTAGTGATCACTGGAATGTTTGGTCCAGTCTTGATTATTTACAGACCGCTTCCATATAGCTGGAATATAACTGAGTGCGACGTCAAACAAGACACCAACCGACAGTAAAGATACTATCGTTATGAGGTATAGCTTGTGTACAACTAGCCGCGCGTTTCGAAGTTAAAACCTGCATACTCTTTTGTCAGTCACTATTTTGTATTCATTTCAGTCGCCACAAAACACACAACTGAAATCTACACAGAAATTGAGTTGGAGTAACAAAGGCTGTGTCTGTGTCACGTGTAAAGCATCGTCAGTTTATATGTCCGTGGAAGGAACTTTTGTGCATGTTGATGGTTTCACGAATGAACGTGCCTGCAACTGGAAAAAACGGTTCACAGTGTACAGATTACGATTATGACGTAAAGATATTTTCTAAGGCTTTACAGTCTGTTTATTTTCTTGTTGAGCATTATTCAAACATCTCCATCCAACAGCACCATGCCATCCTTATTATGAAGCTAACAACCCTTGAAGATCCAGGTTAGAATTGATCTTCAGTAACCCATGCTTGTCGTAAGAGGCGACTAACGGGATCGGATGGTCAGGCTCGCTGACTTGGTTGAGACATGTTATCCTATCCGAATTGCCTAGATTGATGCTCATGTTGTTGTTCTGTCTGGTCCAGAACGCCACCATATGGCTGAAATATTGTACCGCCATGGTGCACAGAATGCAGAAATGGGCTCCACAACATGTATGTGTTGTTCCATATAGGGAATCGAATGAATGTCTTTGGCGCCTGCCTTGCGCTGCCCCTGATACATGTGTAGTGACACGCTGCAGATGAACTCTGTATTAGTCTCTATAGCTACAAAGTATATGACCTCCGGAACAAAGCAGGATATTCACTTCCGGGTCGTCAGGTCAGAACACATTCATAGCTGTCTCAAACTGACTTGTACTGACACCATACATATTAGATGTACAATATGGGTGGGACATATGCGGTTAGGGTTTAGTGTGCTGGTAGGAACATGGACCTGAAAAATGTTTTAATCACCGCGTTGATTCAAGCTATCTCATGTCAAGGCCGTGAGTATATGAGTATATGCTTTTCGCTTCTATCACTCTCTCTCTCTCTCTCTCTCTCTCTCTCTCTCTCTCTCTCTCCTCTCTCTCTCTCTCACTCTTTCTCTCTCTCTCTCTTTCTCTCTCTCTCTTTCTATCTCTCTCTCTCTCCTCCCTCTCTCTCTCTCTCTCTCTCTCTTTCTCTCTCTCTCTCTTTCTCTCTCTCTCTCTCCTCTCTCTCTCTCTCTTTCTCTCTCTCTCTCTTTCTCTCTCTCACTCTTTCTCTCTCTCTCACTCTCTCTCTCCTCTCTCTCTCTCTCTTTCTCTCTCTCTCTCTCCTCTCTCTCTCTCTCTCTTTCTCTCTCTCTCTCCTTTCGCAAATTCGATAAAAAAATCAGCTCTGTCCTAGCTGTGCATATTGAAGTACGTGACATAGCTAGGTCTTATATAATTATTCACTTTTGAATATGCTCTTGAATGTTATCAGTCAGTATCAGTATGGTCATATTCCTAGAAAAGAGGTTGCAGGCGCGATAGAGCCAGCATACCAACGGCCATACCAAGGGGGTGAGGGGGCTGGAGGGGAGAGAGGGGAGGATTGTACACAGTAGGGGTGTCCTTCCACCTAACACAGTTAATTTTCCAGTATGTCTTTCGGTCATTGTGAACACATATTAAACAGAATTAAACATACGTACGTCTTTGCGTACGGCTGTTATGGTATATGATGAAAATTGATGCAGAACACTTTCCGTGTCATCTCCAGATGAACCCCATGAAACTCACACCCACTGACTTGATGTTCCGACTAAAACGTGCAAAAGGCATGCATTATTACTGATATTGTCACTAGGTCCGTATTAACGTATGAGGAAAGACTGTACGTGGGACTAATCACGATAATTAAATTCAACTTGTGAAAGTCAAATGTGCATGTGCGTTGTTATCGATAACTAGAACATGACCCGTCAGTGTTGAATATTCACAGGAGAAATTAACTTCCTGTACATTCCAGAACCATCCATATTCAAGCAGTTTCTGCCATAATATCGGTTGTATTACATGACGCAGAAATAATAGTCACGACGATATATTGCCAAAGTATTGAGTGCTTAAACTGCGATACGATATAAGGGTGGCGATACGATACTAAAATGTTTCTTTCTAACACCAACTATAAGACACGTTAAGATCAAAACAAATACTATGAAAGTATTTTGACAAATTCTACCAACTTCATACAATGTTCATTCGGAAACGAGATAATTAAGTTTGTGCACGGACTTATGAATGTTGATGACATGCGAACGCTATGTCTTTTACAACTGCTGACACACGAAATTACTGCACAGGCATTGAAACAAATATTCACTCTAACAAGATAAAAACATCAGCAAGAAACGTGTATTAATGTTGATTTTGTTATGTAAAAATAGATCAAGTGATACTTTGTTACAGAATATCCATATTCATTTCATTATTAGATTTCGGCGACGATATAAATAAATATCACATAAAAGTAAGCGTTCATGTTTATGACTTCTACTTAAGAACTAAAAAAACAGAGTTGCGTTTCTTTTGCTGTTCAAAATATAATGCAATCATAATAGCTCCTGCGTTACCGGAGCAAGATCATACGAAAGCCTATTGCTGAGATTTTTCTCGTTACTTCAAGTTTCTTTCAAAAACTTGTAATTTCGAGGATTTTTTCCTTATTTCAATCATTTTTTCGTTCCTTCGATTAATTTCTCGTTACTTCGAGTATTTTCTCGTCGCTTCGAGTTTCAGTCAAAAACTTGAAATTTCGAGTATATACTCGTTGCTTCGACATTTTTTTCTTAATTTCTAAGTTTGATGAATTTAGCATGTACAGTTTAGGAGATCTGCTCCGAGCAAGATGACATCCTCATAGTCAGCCTAAGTCAAGTGTCCATGGATACCGCAAAAAACAAAATTCATATCTTTGTATAACCATCAAATGGCACATCTATGGATCATGCTTGATATGTGTGCCAAATTTGATGAAGCTAGCGTGTATAGTTTAAGGAAATCTGCACCGAACAACATGACATCCTCATACCCACAGCTTAAGTCACATTTGAGTGGAAACCGCAAAATATTCTTAGCTGGGTTTAAACCCCAAATGGCAAACCTATGTATCATGCTTGATATGTGTACCAAGTCTGATGAAGTTATCACAAATAGTTTAGGAGATATGCTTCGGACGGTATCGATCTCCCAAAAGACAGACCGCTTAAATCAACACATTTCATATTTGGTTGCACAAGACTTAATTAAGCTGTACCCTTGAAAATTGTAGTACGTGCCCTGATAAAAAAGACAGCATTAGTTTTTAGAAATGGTTATACGACCTCTGGCCATATGAAATCTAAAGTGTTATTGAAAATGTTCATTTAATATTTTCAAGAAAACTGCTTCGCGTAAAGAAAAGTGCTCGCCATTACAAGCTGTCTGGAAGGAAACCAACACGTACCGATACTCATACCAAAATGGTGTACTTTTTGACTAAACTGACTATAGTCAAATGCTCAAAGTTATCTAATATATGGTATCATTTCTTAGTTAATTCTTAGTTGCGGTTCACTCCCAAAAGACAGATCTCCTGTAAGATAGACTCAGTGTGTACACTAATTAGCTCAGCCATGCTCTCCACCCTATTCAATTGATGAGCTTACCCGGAATCAGTACATTGTATAGTGAGTACTGTCGTAACTGGGTTTTGGGTGTTAGTAAACCCTCTTACCAGTTACCTGTTACGACGACCGTTCTGCCTTATTGGGGGTGCTGCCAGCTCTGGTGGCATACTCGCTTGGTCTGTCCGGGGGGCTACATCTAGGAATAACTGGTCTGACGACCGGGATTCCTAACTAGCGCATATCATTCGTGTACTGGCACTGAGGCATACAATGAATAACTCAACACAAGTTTCTATACTCACATCGGTTTACTCGATCCCTCTCTTCATAACAATTGATCTTGGCCTGGACAGGGTAGGGCAAGCTCTCGGGATGTGAACGTTCTGCTGTCTCTTCAACCCGCACCGCACCTCGCACCTTTTTAGTGCTGACGGTATCTTTTTAAGGTGTTCGAGCCTGCTCCACCCTTGTCACATGACCCTCTACAATCTCTCTGATTCGTTAGAAGTTAAATCATTCCATGGTCTCATGTCGCACCTCGTGATTGGAAATCTCCCTTAATTCTAATCAGTGACTCAGATTTAATTGCTACTTGACGAATCTGTTCTGTTCAGTTGTTCGACATTTATTTCCCTTTTCCATCCCTTAATATATTACCCAATAGTAATAGCATTGGTGCTATGTCGAACTAACCGCAAATCTCAATGAAAGATGTATAAATCGTTTCTTGTATACGATTGCAATTTTCACCTTATAACAGTACAGTGAGTTAGACCAGTTTGTACAATCATGAAAGGGATTTCATTACACAATGTGTGAAAGTGCACTTATTCCAGAACGTTATCTTAAATTAACCTTTCAAAATAGAATATCTCTGACAAAATTTAGGACAACAAATCATAGGTTATCAATCGAAACTGGGCGCTGCCTGAATATTTTGAAAGTAAACTGACTTTGTAATCTTTGTAGTCAAGCCATATGTGACGAACTCCGTGTTTTACTAATTTGCCCACCACTTGTCGAACAACGAATATAAATTTTTTTAAATATTTCAGAGTGAATCCCTTTATCTCTACATGTATTTTTCTCATGAAATGTGATTTATCACCACTCACTCTCAAAGTATCCAAATATATGAAACAGTATGCCTTTTCATATGATAGCATGTACATATTTTAATTATATTTATATATACTTGAATCTTCTGTTTCACCTCTTGTGTATTTGAGCAAAGAATAACAATTCTGTTCTGTTCTGCTACCGGTCACTGCAGAGTATAGTAACAACACATTCCCATCTCTCTTAGTTTACTTGTAATATATAGAGTGTAAAAGTATTAGAGAACTGAGTTGTTTCAGAAGTTGAGAATGTTCTCAAGCACTTTATTTGTACCTTTAATGCAATAGATCCTGATATGAAAATCATAATTCATTACATGAATTAAAAGTATAGTTTATACATTACATACCTGGGCACATGCCATTATTATCAGCTTAATTAAGCCTTATGCAAACAACCATGAAGTATATTGTTTCAAACGGTCTGTCTTTGGTGAGGTCTGCCTTTGGGGAAGATACCCTGGTTTGCAAGGGTGCGCAACCTCCCTATTGAGCTGAAATTTTGTTTTATGACCACTGAAACTCGAGTGGTGTGTGTGACTATGAGGATGTCATCTTGCTCGGAGCAGATCTCCTAAACTATACATGCTAAATTCATCAAACTTAGAAATTAAGAAAATAATCGAGGGAACGAGTAAGTAGTAGAAATTTCAAGCTTTTTAAAGAAGCTTAAAGTAAGGAGAAAATATTCGAAATTTCAAGTTTTTGAAAGAAACTTGAAGTAACGAGAATATTCTAGAAATAATGAGAAATTAATCGAAGCAAGGAAAAGAAAAAATAACTGAAACAACGGGAAAATACTCGAAGTTACAAGAAAATTACTGAAATAACGAGAAAGTATTCGAGGCAACGAGTAAATAATCGAAGTAACGAGAATTGTCTTTGAAAAAAACATTTTATGCTACAAAAGTGGCAGCATGTTTTTTGTTAATTAGGCTTTCGTATGATCTTGCTCCGGTAACGCGGGAGCTATTATAATTGCATTATATAATGAACAGCAAAAGAAACGCAACTCTGGCTTATTTAAGTTCTTAAGTAGAAGTCATAAACATGAACGCTTACTTTTATGTGATTTAATTTTGCTGTTCAGTATACTATCTCTAATTTCAAAACAGTAGGTTTATCACTTAAGCATGGCATTTCCACCCAATAACGTATCCGCGTAGAAGCTGTCATTGTCTGAGAAATTATATGTTCAAAGCAGACAAGTAAGGAATACGAAGTGTGTACGTTATTGGAATACATGTTTTATATATTACAGAAAAATTAATCATATCACAACCGAGAGCAATTGTCGGATCTCGTGTAGAGCTCGTGTGTGAGCAGCCTGGACAAGGATGGAGATGTGACTGGCATCGTGACGGTGTACCAGCCCTCACTGTGAAGAAGACAAGTCAAACCCCATGTGGAGTGGACTGGTACATAGATTATCCAGCAAATACGGAAGTGATTTGTCAAGCAAACAGTGGACGTTTCCTGCTGAGGTTCCACAAGTCTACGATTGAACTGAACGGCACAATATGGGACTGCAAGATTGATGGTTCAGTTGGCAGCAACAATGTAACGATTTCATTGACAAAGGAAGGGGAGAAGAAAGGTAGTTCGAACAATGTCTTCAATAATAGTTGTATTACATTTTTTATTCAATTCAGTTGGATGAAAGCATTAATGTTTAGAAAAAGTTTTAAGTGAGAGACAACGTACATAGAAAAGGAACACATACAAGATTATTGAACACATGCAAGATTGATGGTTCAGTTGGTAGCAACAGGGTAACTATTGCATTAACAGAAAGGATGAAAGGTACATCACATATTATGCACAATATCAAAATAGTGAGTGAGTGAGTTTAGTTTTACGCCGCACTCAGCAATGATCCAGCTAAATGACTACGGACTGTATATAATCGAGTCTGAACTAGTCAATCCAGTGATCAACAACACAGGCATCGATCTACGCATTCGAGAAACGTTGTTAGTTATGTTTCACCTCTGAGACACATGAACAAACGAGCAGCTCAGATTGGTTTTACACAAGGAGTCGTGTGCAGTACAACCTAAAGACCAGCATGTTTGGTCGCTTGTTTTACGCTGCACTTAGCAATAATGCACGTATATGGAGGCGATCTACAAATAATCAAGTCTTGACAGATATGATGACATGTGATAACCAAGTCAGCGAGCCTGACCACGCGATGCCGCTGTTCGCCTCTTACGACAAGCATCGCTACAAAAATGACTTGTTTTCCAGAAACATCCGTAATGTGGGTAATTGCGGAATCCAGTTGGTTTCCATTCCCTGAAACTCACTGAGTTCCCAACTAGATTCCATTTTGGAAATGTGATTTTGGTATTTCTGTAAATGGAAACCAAAATGAAACTATGTTCGGGGGTTTCTTGTTGGTTTCCATACCTGGAATTTGCAACTCTCAGATCTCACTAAATGGAAACCAGCATAAAAGTAGAAAATGTGTAATTGTCTACCATCCTGACATCCAGTTGGTATCCATTTAGTAAAACTGGGTGACCTAGTTTCCAAATAGAATCCATAATGGATACTCTAAGCTCCGGTGATGGAAACTGACACGAAGCTATGGTCATGTGTTGGTTTCCATTCGTGACTGAAACTTAGCTTTCACGAGGTTTTATAATTCAATCTGAATGTGCCTGGGGAAGGAATAGTAGATTCGTATCATTGCTTAGATGAACAAGACAACAAAGTAAATTGTTGACGCATCATTCTGTGGATATCACAATATTAAATATGGCTTCAAACTGATGATACAAGAACAAACTATACACATTTTTCCTTCACGTTCTTGTTTATTTGTAATGTAATGAAGCATCATATTCCAACTACTATGCACACAAACTTCACAATAACCGTACTAAATATGCAAATGGTGAAAGGACGAATGGCTATAAATGGCCTTTGCCCAGCTATGTGCGCGAGGCACACTTAGTTCCGTTTCTCTAGATTGGAGTGAATGGGGCAAGTCCAGGTTTCGGTTGTCTGTTTTGTCAAATTGAGGATCAGACGCTTTCCTTATCTGAAAAGAAATAATAAAACAGTGATATCTATATACAAGAATAAAAGGTGAGTTGACTCTGCATAGAAACATTGCTCAAACTTTTATTATATATTAATTATAACTTATTGGATCATTGAGTTGTGTACGGGCTTGTATTCCTTTCAGTAAATATATTGTATAAAAATAAATAAAATTAAAGCCACTTCAGCAATAGCAATAGTTCAGATATATATTAATAACTAAAAGGTAAATGATGCAATATATAAAAAAAACAGGCTATAGACTGCCAACTCCTGGGAATGTGAAAGAGTATAAGCATTTAGGAAGATTAGTATAAGTCATTAAAACAATTGTCAGTTCGGTACTTACATGATGATATTTATGCAGAATATACGTGAATTATACAATAAACTGAGGCAGTGCGTAAAGTTTAGCGTTAAAAGCATTTATAGTTGGCATACCTTGACACTGAGTTCAAATACTTGACAACTAATCAGTGTCAAGTCATTAGTGTGTCGGGGTCCGTGTGTCGGCTTCATTGAGGCAGTCCCCACTTAACAGGCTCCTATTATCAAAATTAGCTAGCTGTAAAAACAATAGAACTTACCTGAGTCAGCTGTTGACAGAAAAAAACCGGAAGTAATGAACCGGTAATCCATGGGCACGCGAACTCGTAACATTTTATAAAAGCAACAGTTTTATGTACTGAAGTGGTCGTTTTCAGTCTTTGCCTTAAAATCACATCCAAATGTGAAGGATTTCGTGCCTGCCAATCGAAAAAGGATCAGGTATTTCTTATTACCCACAATGCCCCTACGCACCGTTGCCGCCATTTTGTCACTTGATCCCAAGTTGTTTTGAGACGACTATTTTGAAAGCAGTTCTCACCCGGTATGTCCAGTAACGACGACAAGGAAGTCAACACAGTGCAGTATTCCTACGTTTGCCCGTGTTATCTGATTCAAGAGACTGGCAATGAGATTTACAATAGAAGCTTTGGAGATTCGGATACGTGAAAAATTGAGAACAGCAGCAGTCGTCGATCACAGCGGGAGAAAAGGAACATTCCACGATCTGGTCAGGTACAGTGTTGTTTTCTTGAAATAAGCAATAGCACATGTTATTCGTAATGTTTAACGTAAATAAGTCGCTACTACAATACATATGAAATTTTAGACTTGGACCTCGGTAAACAAATGCGTGTCGAATTCTTAGCAAGAGAGATGTATCGCTTCTATCACTCAGCACTCGGTTATTTCAAGAACTCAATATTACTGTGATTTGGATCAGCTCACACACGATTAAAATGGTTCAATGTGTTAATGAATGAAAAAGTATCTTTGCAAGAAAAAAATAAATCACAAGTATCTGTAGTATATTATTGCTAATGTGCTTGTTACGACTCAAAATAACTTCAAACGTATTTATAAATACAAATATTTATTTAAGAAATCCTTTTCACATTGCTTTTGATATTTGCACGTTTGAAAACAATGTAGTCGGGGATAGTGTGTCATTTTGCATTTATAGGTTAGGGATTCTCTGACCAGATTTGGTGCATTGTTTGTGTGAAATTTCAAAATTGAAATTTCACAATGTTTTCAAACTAATATTGAATATTTTTATATTATTGATTAATGAGATAATATAGATTTGTCATCTGATGTAAGTAGTGTTATGCTTATCATATCAAGATTTAACGAACTCTGAATGAAGAAATGTGAATTGTGTTAGTCCTACAGAAAAGGTTACGAAGAGTTTTTGATATAAAGAATATATGGGTATACAATGATGGATTGCCAACCCAAAATAGTATATGAATTTGCTGACCTGGATTCTTTTCAGCTAGCATATTCTACACTTTGCAAATTGATATTTATTCTTTTTATTCGACACTTTTTTGTTATCAAGAGTGCAATATGACAAGTTCCCGACTTTTTTAATCGATGCATTTCTACGTTTCCAGCATAAAGGAGGGCAGTGTTGGAAAAACTGAAGAAGGCAGCCGGGACCAACTCATTTTCACATACAAAAGGTATGTATAACCTGAACCGTCCAGTACATAATGTACATACAACATAACCAAATAATGTATATCCTAGGAATCAGTAAAAATGCATGCCGCATGCCACTATTCTTGTAACCTCCAACTGGAAACATGTTTCACTTATAGTTATGCATCATGCACATGTCTCCTTTCAGAAGCTTTTTGACGGGTTTGGATGAACAAGATGGATCACTTAAGAAGGTGTGGGGAAAGCAGAGGCCCACGGCTTGTACGCAAAGAACGGCAAAACGTTCAGAGTAAGTAAACGTATTCTAGTCATTTTACATCTTGCAGAGATTACAAATGTTAAGGAACCCTTTAAAATATCAAGTTAATTTGGATTCTTTCTATGTACATTCAAGGAATTTCAAAATGAACACTGTTTAAAAAGTGCAATTTATCCTTTGAAAGATACAGCTTAAAAAGTTTTAAATATTATGCAGCACATTATGCTGCAGCGTATGCTTGTGACCCCATATTCATAGCTTGTCTGCCTGAATGACTCCACATTATTGGTTAAGTAAACATGTCTTTTCACAATAACGAATAAATCGTAGTTCTATACTCATAATGTGCATTGTAAGTAACATTCAGAAAATAAATTATGGCTTTCAAAGGCGAATTTCTTTATGTCTCTGCACTCCATCATATATCAATAAGCTGTTCTGCGATTGAAACTTGTCACATGCTCAGTTTATACTTTTTGATCTCTTCGCTTATCGGACATGGGGTTCAGTGTATTTCACCTCAAGCAATGTTTGACCGTTTTCTTTTCTCTAGCCATGGATATCTTAGACGAATGCTTGTTTGTACTGATAGTTTGTTTTCTAAATTTCAGAAGCTGGAAAGCAGGAAGGCTGTGAAACGATTGACTGGCCGGAGGAGAAGAAGCACACAGTTCTTCCTCTCTCGGGGAAAGAGCTAACATTTTTCAAACTAGGAAGCCAAGTGATATGGGCTGGTTTACAGTGTGTATAAGAAAAATATTCTGTACTCACTGCTAATTATTCCATTGCTTTTGTTTCATGTACTACCTTGAATATTCCGAATATTATTTGTTTACAAACATATTGTTGAATATAAATAAACTTTTAATGAATTTGTGTTTTATTCTGTTGTTAGTCATCCTGAAGCCTTTTACCATTATGCAATTGTATAAAATACCTGATTTGCTACATGTGAGACATGAAACAACATTCTTTCCGGAGGACCTGGTAAAGGGCCGACACGAGCAAGTTTCAGTTCATGGAAACTAGGTATTAAACTAGGTTGGAAACTACAACACGGAAACCGGGTTGAAACCTACAGTAACTCATACATGGAAACCAGGTTGAAACCTGCAATAAATTCATACATGGAAACCAGGTTGAAACCTACAATAAACTCATACATGGAAACCAGGTTGAAACCTACAATAAACTCGTACATGGAAACCAACTGGATCCCGCTTGGAGGAGTGGGTAATGAAACGAACTGGAAACCATCCTGAAATGGTGCAGTTTCAGTTGCATGGAAAACAGAATGAAACTATAGGAAACTCCCTGGAAACCAACTGGAAATGTTGGTTTCCATGACGTTTCTTCTCGGTTTCAGTGTTCCGGAAACCAGCTTATTTTTGCTGTGCATGGGTTACTGAAGATCTTCACAAGTCATGACTTTAAAGAACACATATAGTCCGTAGTTTAGTTTATGAAAGTAGCTCTTTGCGTTTCGAGTAAAATATCCAGCAAGGATCCCAGATATAAGATAAGAGATCAAGAAGTTCGGTATAAGTGTGTTCGTGAGTAATGTGGTTTAATAACTAGCTTGAGCTGGCCGTCACAGTATCCGTAAAGGAGAAACAGTTGCCCCTGATTTCATGGATTTTAATCTTAACTACTAACCGGGCGCAGTTGAGCCGACTGAATACAGAAGTGCATTCCACTTTGTCCTAAATCAGATATCTAAATGCAAGTGCAATCTAGTCTTGTCTTTTGACATGTAAAAACACTTTTGTGCAATTTTAGCTCGACCAGAGGTAAATGTCCTCATAAATACCAACGCCCTTGTTGATGGTGGTAATGTAACTCTAACGTGTGACGTTAGTGGAGCTGCTAACGTCACAGACATCACCTGGAGTCAGTACTGGAAGGACGAGCTCATAAGGAAAGTCAATGCTTCTTTCTCCTCGCTGCATCAATTCAATGTCTATGGGGCAACGTATGCGGATGAGGGCAACTATACCTGCAACGTCACAGCTCTGGATCCAAGTGAAGGAAAGATCTTCCTCTCTGGATCTGTACAGATACTAAGAAATGGTAAACACTTTCAAAATGTGGGTTTATATAAAGTATATGCCTCTTCTCATAAATACGTTGTTTTGACTAGTTGATTGTCTATATATGATAAATGCCTGTCATTGACAAAACACCACAAACAAGAGCAACAACAAGACAAGACGTTTTCTACCTCCTCAAATGAAAAGCATGTTAAGACGACGATGAAGAGCTCCACACACTCGACATTATTCGGATTCCTGACGGGAGATGAAGGGATGCCGAGCGTAATCTTACGTTCACGTAAAATATTTAAATTCATTGGTCACTGACGCGTTAACAAGTTGGAAAAAATATTACCCGCTGCCACGTATCCGCAAAACTCTCCTCTGAAAAGCTGTATCGCTAGCGTAGAATGACGAATACAGGACACGGAGTTCGAAACCCCTTCTACACGCTCTTCACTATGTACACATATGAATATGTTTCACCATTTTAAAAATCCAGCCGAGAGGCAGACGCCGTTTTTCTTACATGTCGTATAGTCGGTAGAGAGCTTATCGATATTCAGAATAAACGAAAATGATATTTTGTATATGCAACATGGCGACAAGATAATACTATGTAAACGTCTCTGTCAGGTAAAACGTGCTGATGTGCTCCTTTTTGTAGCAGTACCGCCCCTCGCCTACAGGTTCGGGTGACACTGCAACAAAAGAGGTGTACATCAGACCGAGTTACGCTCGACAGAAGCATACTATAGTGTCTACCTCAGTGCATACACTTTAGCTTGTGTGTCACGCTAAGGAGCTTGTGTGTCACGCTAAGGAGACGAACATAAGGATTAGTTTACGTCCCGGGTTAATATTAGCATTGTACCATTTCGCCTTTTGCTCTCAGCATCAATGTGTTTATGAATATATATGAAAAGAAGAAAGCCAAATATAGCCAGAAAGGTAGCCGGATTGAAGGCGTTTTTTCTCTAGATCTATTGAGACGCTGGCACGTTGATCTAATATTCCTAACCTTACTATACTTTTTTGTCATCTGTGACACTTTATTAAAAGTGTATACAAGATATTTTTCAGTTACGGCATATGTTCTTAATACATTATTTTTCACACGTGCATGGGGCAGGATTAGAAAGATTAGCATCAGCTCGTAAAAAGCTCAAACTAAATGAGCATATGTGAAATCAAGGATAATTACAACATATATAGTCTCCCTGGTGAAATGAACAATTCTTTAATGATTGTCAGAAGCACTGCTTTTCTTTGCACCCATGTAAGACAAGTGACTTTAAAGGCCATTATTTATCACATGGTCATACAAGGTCTCACCTGGTTCACTTCTATCCCTCTGTGTTACAACTTAACAAATCATTTAAAATAACTTTCAGCTTAAGTGTACCTGATGAGTTCACTGGTCACGCGGGGTCATGGTTTGATGTACCTTTGATGTTTGTTTATGTTCCCTGAGCCCGAAAGGCAAGGGGAACATAAACAGACATAGAGGGTACATCAACCCATGGACCCGAGGGCCCAGTGAACAACGTATTTATCTTACCTGAACACCTCAATGCTAATTTTAAACTGTTTGAAGCATGGGTATTGTATTGTACACTTTAGACAACCTATGTGAATGCCCTTTCGTAATATTCACGGGGACACCATTTGTAAGTTTGAAGAAAAACAGATTTAGTGTTATCTCCCTCCTATCGATTTGCATTCGCAAAACATCGGTAATTTCCGTGCATCATTAGTGATTCAATTTTATGCGAGATAAATAAGGACTTCCAAGAAGTACCGAAGAAGTTGTCATTGGCAGCGTGCTGTACTTTGAAATGTACCTTGCTTGTACACGGAGTACATTGAAAATACTGGAAGAGCGCTTCGCCAATCAGAATGACAGAATGACATTTACGTGTGAAGTAAGATAAGCATATTTCTAGCTAAGGGACGCTCGTGTACTAGCCTATTTCTGTTTTATAGGTCCCCCAGTTTTCAAGCGACCAGAGCACAGGATCATATCCGCATTCCCAGGTCAAGATGTCAGCCTCTCCTTCCAATATATCTCCAGTTCTAACGATGCAAATCACACTGTCCTCCACAACAAAGATCCTCAGAGGTTCCTGACCTGGACAATTGGTGCCCAAGTTACTTTTCGTGTAAACAATGTCACACTGAAGAGAGAAGGGTTCATGGTGAATTTTACGGTGAACAACGTAACAGACCTCCAGAGTGGAACTTATTCCGTCAAGACATGCAACGATTTTGATTGTGCCACATCGGACTCAATACAACTTCTTATTTCTCGGACGCCACGTGTGTTTACTGACTTTCAGTGATCCATTCACAAAATAGATTGTATACTACAAACAAGTATGGGAACACCTTGAAATCTGATAGTCATATATATACTGAAATGTATGAGATAATTTTTACTGTCAGGTAAATGCAACTTTTTATGTCTTCTACATGCACTAGACTGTTGTGTTTGGGCGTTTGAATCAAACATGGTAAGAACGTGTTTCAGCTGTTTTTCGCTGTTTGGTACGCAACTAATACTGAACCGGTTTACTGATACTGATCATCACTGCAAGTTCTTACATGAAGTGCCCACGAAGTTGCATTTGCCTTATGTTATAAATAACCTCACCACGTTTCAGTTTGTAGGGTGTCCCCATACATTTGCAATACACACACACACACACACACACACACACACACACATATATATATATATATATATATATATATATATATAGATAGATAGATAGATAGATATAGATAGATAGATAGATATAGATATATAGATATAGATATATATGACGGAAACACGGAAACACTAGTGCTCGTGCATACAATGGAAGCTGTCAAAACCAGCATCTGTCCTATCCAGCAAGTTGTCAACACCGGCATAAAATCTCAGTCCTATTCGAATCTTGCACATTTATCATCAGCTCTACGATCCGGCCCTTCGTCTAAACTGGATTATTTTTTAAGTTCCCACTGAGTGACGGTTTAGACAGCTTCCACTGTATTGAAGTGAAAATACATTTGGTATCATTGGTGTCAGTTATTTCCAAAGCACGAGGTAACAGTTAACAGTTTGCGAGCTGACCGTATGCTGTCTTTAATTCATACCTCCCTAACAACATTCATATGGTGCTCAGAATCCGTGTATCATTCTGCAGATCCAACCACACCCAACAAAATAGCATCAGCCTTCAACTTCCTGATTCCGTTGAGCGTTGGATGTGCCCTGTTAGCTGTTGTCGTGGCCGGCATCATCATAACTCTGAGGAAACGCAGTCATCGAAAGTCGCTTGTCAATGGTGGTATGTTTATCATTTTAGGGGAAAAACGTTTTCGTAATTTCCTGTATTCCTAGATATAGTTTCACTTAATTTGTATTCCTAGAAATAGGTACTTTGAGTTTGTCTGTATTCCTAGAAATAGGTATTTTGAGTTTGTCTGTATTCCTAGAAATAAGTACTTTGAGTTTGTCTGTATTCCTAGAAATAGGTACTTTGAGTTTGTCTGTATTCCTAGAAATAAGTACTTTGAGTTTGTCTGTATTCCTAGAAATAAGTACTTTGAGTTTGTCTGTATTCCTAGAAATTGTTATACTTAGTTTTCTTTATTTATAGAAAAGAAAGTTACACTCAGTTTGTATGTATTCCTAGAAACAGTTTTGTTTGTATTCTTAGAAATAGGAACAGTTTCTCTGTATTCCTAAAGTAATGTCGGAAATAGAAAAAAATGTTTTTGATACTCCGTATCACTAAAATGTACACAATTCCAACTAGGATATGTCGAGATAACCCACAATGGGCGTCCAGTGGGATGCGTAATAGAATATCCAGACAAGCATGTTTACTCGTAAAATCGTGCAAAACATAGAATAATGCGAATAGCTGCTGAAAACAATTGTTGATGGCAAGTAGGCCGCTCAGCCAGATATGACGTCGGACCGCCGACTCACCTGCAAGTGCCGCCTACGGTCACAAGGGGGCATCTCAAAGATATTTTACACTTACTTGTGTGTATTGAATATGTCTCATCTATTGATGAACATCCTACTCATCTTCCTTTCATAAAGTTTATGTTTACATATCTAAAAGAGTATGATACCCATACGAAAAACTTAAATCAGCCATCGTATTAAACGGCATTTGTAAATAGCTATGACGTGCCGTTTCATTTTCCTAAAGGATTATCTTATCTGAGCTGATAATCAGCATCTCTTTCACCCAGCCGGGGGGTGGGGTGGTTGCAACATTGCAACAAACACATCCCACAACCCGCGAGAATGTCCAAAACGTTAGAAAACTGAGTGTGTCAGTATTCTGTGGCATAGTTAATACTACTAACAAAAAGTATGGGAACATCCTACAGTTTGATAGTCATGTATAAACTTACACGTGGGTTGTCATTTATGAGCTAAGGTAAGGCCCTATGTTGTGCTTCAATCCCCAGGGAACCGATTCGTAACTGCCAGTGTCCAGTTGCCACAAGCTGCATGAGAAGTCTGTCTTCCACATGCAATAGTCTCTTGTGTTTAGGTGTTTGAAGCAAATATGGTGCTGGTGTGTTTCTCACCACCCTTGCTTTTCGCTGTTTGGACAAGGTACTATTTCACTCAAACTCAACGAATATTCGTTGCAGTGTTCGTACATGCGTCACTGCAGGTTCTAACATGTCATTTAAAGTACCCATTTAGCGCACAAGTGTTGCACTAACCCTAGTGTATAAATGACCTCATAACTATTAAGTTTGTACATGACTGTCAAATTTTAAGTTTTTGCCTCTATAATTTTTTTGTAGTATACTTTGTTTCCTTAAATTTTTAGAAAACTTTACACTTAGTATTTTTCTACTCCTAGAAGTGGTTAAACGTCGTTTGTCTTACTTCCTAAAGTGAGTGAGCGAGTTTAGTATTACCCCCCTTTTAGCAATATTCCAACAATTTCGCGCGGGGTACATCAGACATGAGCTTCACTCATTGTGTCCATGTGGGAAATCAAACCCATGACGACTGAATACCTAGACATAGCTACCCGTGGTTTGTCTGTGTTCCTAGATACTTTTAAACCTAGTTTTCCTGAAGTCCTAAAAAACGTTACACTCAGTCTGCCTATATTAATAGACAACGTTACACTCAGTCTGCCTATATTCCTAGACAACGTTACACTCATTTTGCCTATATTCCTAGACAACGTTACACTCAGTCTGCCTATATTCCTAGACAACGTTACACTTAGTTTGCCTATATTCCTAGACAACGTTACACTCATTTTGCCTATATTCCTAGACAACGTTACACTCAGTTTGCCTACATTCCTAGACAACGTTACACTCAGTCTGCCTATATTCCTAGACAACGTTACACTCATTTTGCCTATATTCCTAGACAACGTTACACTTAGTTTGCCTATATTCCTAGACAACGTTACACTCAGTCTGCCTATATTCCTAGACAACGTTACACTCATTTTGCCTATATTCCTAGACAACGTTACACTCAGTCTGCTTTTATTCCTAGACAACGTTACACTCACTTTTCCTATATTCCTAGACAACGTTACACTCAGTCTGCCTATATTAATAGACAACGTTACATTCAGTCTGCCTATATTCCTAGACAACGTTACACTCATTTTGCCTATATTCCTAGACAACGTTACACTCAGTCTGCCTATATTCCTAGACGTTACACTCAGTTTGCCTATATTCCTAGACAACGTTACACTTAGTTTGCCTATATTCCTAGACAACGTTACACTCATTTTGCCTATATTCCTAGACAACGTTACACTTAGTTTGCCTATATTCCTAGACAACGTTACACTCAGTTTGCCTACATTCCTAGACAACGTTACACTCAGTCTGCCTATATTCCTAGACAACGTTACACTTAGTTTGCCTATATTCCTAGACAACGTTACACTTAGTTTGCCTATATTCCTAGACAACGTTACACTTAGTTTGCCTATATTCCTAGACAACGTTACACTCAGTTTGCCTACATTCCTAGACAACGTTACACTCAGTCTGCCTGTATTCCTAGACAACGTTACACTCAGTTTGCCTATATTCCTAGACAACGTTACACTCAGTTTGCCTATATTCCTAGACAACGTTACACTCAGTTTGCCTATATTCCTAGACAACGTTACACTTGGTTTGCCTATATTCCTAGACAACGTTACACTCAGTGTGCCTACATTCCTAGACAACGTTACACTCAGTTTGCCTATATTCCTAGACAACGTTACACTCAGTTTGCCTATATTCCTAGACAACGTTACACTTAGTTTGCCTATATTCCTAGACAACGTTACACTCAGTTTGCCTACATTCCTAGACAACGTTACACTCAGTTTGCCTATATTCCTAGACAACGTTACACTTAGTTTGCCTATATTCCTAGACAACGTTACACTCAGTTTGCCTACATTCCTAGACAACGTTACACTCAGTTTGCCTACATTCCTAGACAACGTTACACTCATTTTGCCTATATTCCTAGACAACGTTACACTCAGTTTGCTTATATTCCTAGACAACGTTGCACTCATTTTGCCTATATTCCTAGACAACGTTACACTCAGTTTGCCTATATTCCTAGACAACGTTGCACTCATTTTGCCTGTATTTCTAGACAACGTTACACTCAGTTTGCCTATATTCCTAGACAACGTTACACTCAGTTTGCCTATATTCCTAGACAACGTTACACTTAGTTTCCCTATATTCCTAGACAACGTTACACTCATTTTGCCTATATTCCTAGACAACGTTACACTTAGTTTGCCTATATTCCTAGACAACGTTACACTCAGTTTGCCTACATTCCTAGACAACGTTACACTCAGTCTGCCTGTATTCCTAGACAACGTTACACTTAGTTTGCCTGTATTAATAGACAACGTTACACTCAGTTTGCCTATATTCCTAGACAACGTTACACTCAGTTTGCTTATATTCCTAGACAACGTTGCACTCATTTTGCCTATATTCCTAGACAACGTTACACTTAGTTTGCCTATATTCCTAGACAACGTTACACTCAGTCTGCCTATATTCCTAGACAACGTTACACTTAGTTTGCCTACATTCCTAGACAACGTTACACTCCGTTTGCCTATATTCCTAGACAACGTTACACTTAGTTTGCCTATATTCCTAGACAACGTTACACTTAGTTTGCTTATATTCCTAGACAACGTTACACTCAGTTTGCCTACATTCCTAGACAACGTTACACTCAGTTTGCCTATATTCCTAGACAACGTTACACTTAGTTTGCCTATATTCCTAGACAACGTTACACTCAGTTTGCCTACATTCCTAGACAACGTTACACTCAGTTTGCCTATATTCCTAGACAACGTTGCACTCATTTTGCCTACATTCCTAGACAACGTTACACTCAGTTTGCCTATATTCCTAGACAACGTTGCACTCATTTTGCCTATATTCCTAGACAACGTTACACTCAGTTTGCCTATATTCCTAGACAACGTTGCACTCATTTTGCCTGTATTTCTAGACAACGTTACACTCAGTTTGCCTACATTCCTAGACAAGGTTACACTCATTTTGCCTATATTCCTAGACAACGTTACACTCATTTTGCCTATATTCCTAGACAACTATACACTCAGTTTGCCTATATTCCTAGACAACGTTACACTTAGTTTGCCTATATTCCTAGACAACGTTACACTCAGTTTGCCTACATTCCTAGACAACGTTACACTCAGTTTGCCTATATTAATAGACAACGTTACACTCAGTTTGCCTACATTCCTAGACAACGTTGCACTCATTTTGCCTATATTCCTAGACAAGGTTGCACTCAGTTTGCCTATATTCCTAGACAACGTTACACTCAGTTTGCCTATATTCCTAGACAACGTTTCACTCAGTCTGCCTGTATTCCTAGAAATCGTTACACTTATTTGTCTGTATTTCCAGAAACATTTACACTGATTTCGTCTGTATTCCTAGGCAAACTTACTCTCAGGTTTCGTGTATCCCTACAAACAGTTACACTTAGTCAACCGTGTAATAATGACTTTCATGCTTTGTGAAACCGATCTTTCATATTTATGATTCAATCTTCTAAGACTAATATAAACCTTACATACGAACTTTTGATCAAAACAACAAAAACATACACAAATGATGTCCATGCATCAGATCAATCATTTCTTTTTAAAATAACACATGTTGCATAAGTCCTTCCAATGATTATTTATGCATCGGATGGCTAAAAATATTACTGGCTTTTTATTCTTATCTCTTTCAGGAGCAGCAAACATCATGACAGGTACAAAGTCAATCGTTCTATCTTCGAACATTTAAACGTATGCTCCGTTGGAAAACATGTAGATATGTTTTAAGCGTGAACAGTATAGTGATTACGAATTGTAATCCCACGATTTATAAACTGACAATCGCACAAAGGCCCAGTATAGATAGATAGATAGATAGATGGATGGATGGATGGATGGATGGATGGATGGATGGATAGATAGATAGATAGATAGATAGATAGATAGATAGATAGATAGATAGATAGATAGATAGCACAACCATAATAGATATGTTGTCATCATGAATATGACGTTACAGCGAGTGACGTAAAACGTAGTCACGGGTAACAGTAGGGTTGCTTTTGTGACGTCATCATGTTTTTGCCATCATAGTTTGGAACAATAGAGGGGAACATGCATCCATTATGGTTTCAGTGCACAAATACAGTAGGAAAGATTGCAAATTATACTTTTGAATTGAGCTTAGGTTTAAACACCTTTGTGAACATTCGTTCTTTTTCCATCCGTAATTGTTTATCATTGTTGACCAGTTGATAAAACGGAAAGATGGTAAACTGGCCATTTCCGCATTCATCAATGTGTTTTTTCAAGTTTATATATCGCGCATCCGGATCTCGAATTTGGTATCTGTGTACAGTGACTCGGTCCTTTAGTTGCATTCCAGTTTCTCCAATATAATGTTCACCACACCCAAAGAAAAGTGTTTAAGTTTAGTTAAAAATTTCAATTTCAATAATCCAGAAAAAGACTGGTGAAGATATTTTTGCAAAGTTATTTTGTTAAAGCATTATAATTTACGAAAGATGGTCAGTAAAGACTGTATATTGAATTTCAAATATCATATATAATATGGATTTAGTAATATAGTATTCTCATGTAATATTACACGTTGCAGTTGCAGAGAACGACCTGTATGAAACTGCCAGTCGTATCAATGACGATGACGTTGCCGACACTGTCAATGAGGATGATGTTGCCGACACTTCTGTAGACGATGCTACGTTCAGGGGATCTGTAGTAGGTTGGTTTTGTCATGGATGGTTACAGTAAACGCTGCTTATAACGAACATGTTATATATCAAACAGACACATATAATGAAGTGGGTTTTTCTTGCAACAATATTCAGATGCGTTTAGAGAACAACGATTATAAGTGATTAAGTTCAATTTTACGCTGCATTCAGCAATACCCCAACTATATGGCTGTGGTCTGTATATAAAATCTAGTCTGGACCAGACAATCCAGTGATCAACATCATGAGCACAGATCTACGTAGTATATGATATGATAATATGTGCCAGTCACGTCAGCGTGCCTGACCACACGATTTCGTTAGTCGCCTCTTGCGACACTCATGGGTTACTGAAGATCTAACCCGGATCTTCAGGTGAGATCATTATGAACATCAAAAGTTTAATGTATATCCATTTTCCAAACGTCCCCATCAAAACTCCACACACCAAAACCCCGTTCCCGTGTTACACTTTCATGTTGTTTTTCATCTTCGTTTCATTTTGTCATGTGCGGAGGTCGATGCTCATTCTGATGATCACTGGATTGTCTGGTCCAGATTCGATTATTTACAGACCCCGCTGTACCATAAACAGACTGCAATAACATTCATTGAGATATTCCGCTATAAGAACATACACTGGTGAAACGTAAGCACTCTCTTATATATCATTTGTGCATGCGCGCACACATCACTTTTGCCCATCGTCTGTGCCGTCATTAAACAACTGACGTCAATGCTTGTTTTACAGCAAAAATGTTCATGAATAAAATGGAAAATAAAGATATTTTTACATATTCATCCTCGGGAAATACAAAATTTCACACTTATTCGTATAAGTCGTATGGCACACTTGCTCGCTGACTAATCTCTATATATGATACAGGAAGAATTATATATCACCCCTAACTTCTTGCACTGTCAGCATCTCGTTCACGTCGAACAGTTTAAGATCTGTAATCTGTTGTGTTTCAGTCATGCAGGAAAACGAACTGTACGAAAAAGGCGACGATGGTCAAACAGGTAAATCCATTTAACATATCGAAAAGTTCTTAACATGAGGTCCCATTAAATACAGAAAGTTTACTTCTGAGAATAGGTTCTGACAGAAATAAGGATAGACAGAGTATACTTTTAAGAAACACGATGAGCAATGCGGAAAAGAAAATGAGGCGTGACTATGTACTAATTATGCTCTAAAAGTTTATTACGCTTACAAGTCACTACAAAGCAATGCTCATACAATGGCAGTGCAAACTGCAATAGCAGTGTGATAAAACAAACCATGATTCTAGCAGTACCAGTGAATGGTAAAATAGCCAACCGGTTTAGACTGTACTAGAATATCCAGTTAAACTTTCTTGACCAGTTTTGACTCTCAGACCAAAGATACTATAATCAAAACACACTGGACGTGTGTGTTCCACATGCTATAGTCTGTTATGTATGAGCGTGTGTTTCAGCACCCTTGTTTTTCCGCGATTTTCGACAATGTTTCATTTCAATCAACAAATGATGAATAGGTTGCTTCTGTACATGTTCTTTCATATCGTTTAAAGTGCCCGTTAAGTGCACTGACTTCTACCGAATATCATCTGAAGCAATGTAACACAACATAACCTCATCACAACTGGTAGGTAAACAGATGCAGAAGTTGGTTGGGACAGTGGGGTAGCCTAGTGGTTAAGGTATTCCCTCCTTGTTACGCCTAAGACCCGGGTTCGATTCCTCACATGCTGTTCCCCGTCGTAATAGTGCTGGAATATTGTTTAAGCATGCTAACATGGAAGTTGGCTACTGGGTGATCATAAGCTGATTCTTTAATTTGTAGCTTAAAATACTGTAATTCGTCACAACTTCTGTTTTAGTGCAAATAATGGACACAGCTGATATCTACTCAGAAGTCAGAAAGACATGAGGATGAAGCAATTCTACATGAAAGAGCAACCACAATCCAGCTGGAAACTTCTACCGGAACTGCCCGACTCCCAATAGCACCCAATACGTATCTATTGTGAATCAATTCATCTCAACTGTTGTGCCTTTTGTACATATCGTGTAATCAGTTCCCTTACATTAATGTTATCCTGCGGTCTAATTCGCGCTAAGCAACAAGCCACATATGTGGTCGCGATCTGTAAATAATAGAATATGGACCATACACTCCTGTGATCAGCATCATGAGCATCGGTCTACGCAATTTGGATACGATAATACGTGTCAACCACGTCATCGAGCCTGACATCCAGATGTGGTATCTTACGACAAACATGGATTAGCGAAGATCAATTCTAACCCAGATATTCACGAGTGTCTCTTTTATAGCAGTTGCTTACTACTTGTTTATAGGTGGCGAAAGCAGGACATGTGTTCATGTATTTATTAATTTTTTATGTCACAACCAAACAAGCTTAATAATGATGCGTCTTATCAAAATGATAATGTACAAACATGATGTACATATCGTATTGACGTATGGCTCTGGTAATAAAACTTGACTTATCAAACGTCATGGGCAGGCTTTTTTCTTTGCTATCTAACGCCACACTACGCCATTTTCCATATGTATGATGGGGGTCTCTAAATTAACCAGACAATCCAGTGTCTGATATCAGGATCATCGATCTACGCCAACTGGATACAACATGTGTCAGTCCGGTCGAACCAGACCACCTGATCCCCTTAGTCGCCTCTCAAGCATTCGTTGCTGATGACCAGCTCTAGCCCGGATCTAACCTGGTTAGTTCAGCGGAGGAGTTGAGGGTCATCGGAGGAGGGGATGAGATTCTTCTTTGGACAGGAAGTATTGTGTGGATGAACCAATATATGCCAAAATGAATGTCAGACATCAACAAACTAAAACTGCGTAGTAAAACCTGAAAACAATTTCACTAAAAAGTTACAAACTCTGTAAAACCGTTGCTATGCAATCACAGAATCACAGAAAGACTGCACCCTTACTAACCAAAATGACCACAATGAGACATGTAACAATTAGTAATCAAGGTTAATTTCTGTTCTGTTCTATTTTTGGATATCCCGTCGCCATATAGCTGGAATATTGCTGGGTGTGGCGTAAAACTAAACTCACTCACTATTTTTGGATATCAAAAAAGGGAGGAGAGAGTGTTTGCCACGCAGCTCTTATGCTGTTCTATAACACTGAAGGTTGCTGTCTCCTAAATGCCACGACTAACTTCACGTCCTCTGTAATAACAAACAACAAGAGTACATTTAAATCAATTGTATTCATTAAAACAAGCATCAAAGTTAGCAATATAACCGAATAATACTAAACTGACTGATGTACAGTATATTATGTGTAAATATTAAAATTTACACTTGGGAAGCGTTTTGAATAAGATACATTTGCAATGCCGATGTTTAGGTAAATTCACAGAATTCACCGAGATAAGAGTGAAGAAACATGAAACACATGTTGCAGCTGGTAATGTTGCCTGAGTCCTTATATGATGTTAGCAGCAGTTGACCTCTCAGGTTCTGTCCCAGTCAATGCAAAGTAGGCCACACCTTGAAAGTTGAAAGGAATTGTTGGAATATTTAAGAAAACTTTAAACAGTGTTGGTGATATTTCTGGGCCTCGCTTTACAAAACGATTAATTTGGTCACCACGATGTTTGCTTGACTTGATCAAATAATCTTTAAGTTGAGTCATATGAAATCAAGTTGATACAGTACCTTGATTGTCTCACAAGTTGTGACGTGTACCCATCTATGATGTTATCAATCAGAATATTCCATGTCGTGAACATAAAAAGATACTTCTATACTTGTACATCAACAAGCAACTGCCAATTCATATTCACTGATTTGTTCTGTTGTTGTTGTTTTTGGGGGGTTTTTTTGTTTTGTTTTGTTTGGTTTGGTTTGGGTTTTTTTCGTTTTGTTTGTTTTGTTTCTTGTTTTGGGGATTTTTTTGTTGTTGTTTGTTTTGGGGGTTTTTTGGGGGGGGGTGTTTTTGTTTTTTGGGTTCTTTTTGGTTTTTTTGGCTTGTTTTTTTTTTTAATTTTTCTATTATTATTATTTTTGTGTCTCAAGCTACTGCGGACGTGTGGTAGGCGCGTTCCTGTTTTGCTCTTACTTTGCAGTTACTACCACTGTTTGCAACAGCGTCTAGAAAGTAGAAAGTAGAAGGGTTATTCAAACTATTAACCAGCGCATGCTTTGCTTTTTTCTGCCCTGTATGACAAACTACAATCCTATGAATGTTTTGTTTTGTTCCCGCCCTATATGTCTAGCTGCAATCTTATGCATGTTTTGTTGTGTTCCGGTCCTGTATGTCAAGGTGCTATCCTATGTATGCTTTGTTTTGTTCCTATCCTATACGTCAAGCTACCATCCAGTGAATGCTTGTTTTTTCCTTAACCCCCTTAACTGTATGCTATGCAACAAACCTTACACGCATTGTTAATACTTTTATCCTCGTTTCAACGTACTCACTTGAAGTTCATGTTTCACTCTGGCCGTTAGTCTCATCCGTCTTTGGCTTCAGTGTCTCAAGCATGTCTGGACTTAGTGGAGACCTAGACACAACAAATACGTCAGACATAAACATGTTAAACCATCCTGCGTTTACTACTGTAGCCTACAGACACATGTCACCTCTCATCTAATACAAGGATGTCCATCCTTTGTATGCAATATCTCAAGTTGGACTTGGTCTTCAGTGCTCTATGCTTGTCATAAGAGGAGACTAACGGGCACGGGTGGTCAGGTCTCGCTGACACGTGTCATGGAATTGCGTAGGTTGATGCTCGTGATATCGACCACTGGGTTGTATGGTCAAGAGTTGATTATTTACAGACCACCATCATATCGCTTGAATATTGCTGAGCAGGACGTAAATGCCACCAACCAGTCAATCACGTTGATCTTTAGACTATACTGTTCTCGACTGTCCCTAGTATGGTGATCTACCTTCAGTTGTTAGCAATCTATAGCCCATTTTTATCTTGTATTGTCCTGTATAGATACATTGTTTTAGGTATAGTTACTAGTTTTATATTCTCATCTGTGATATTCTAGTTGTTTTACTGTCTCTTGTTGACAGGTTTTATAATAGATATATATATTTCATTTCAGTATTAAATGTTCTCGTCACGATATGGCTGAGATATTGCCGATGTGACGATAAATATTAGCTCACTCACTCACTCACTCACTGTTCTCGACTCCATGTGTACGGCCGACCACTTGGAGGAAATAATCTGCTTTTCCGGTGTATATCTATGGTGTAGCATAGCTATGCTCTTGTATGTCAACTTGACATCCACATTTGTTCATGTATCTCTATGGTGTAGCATTGTTATGCTCTTGTATGTCAACTTGACATCCGCGGAGACACGCACGGGTGATGTCAGATGAGGAATATGTGAACTGACAGCTCTCGTATCTCTGAGGTGGGGTTTCCTCCCAGTTCTTATGTGAGAATGTGAACACATACACGTGTGAGCTGAAGCGCTGCTAATATCGTGTATGTTTGAGCCGTAACTCTAAGCAGCTCATGTATGTTTCAACTTGAACTCCGCTCAACTCGTGTATCGAAGTTGTTGATACAACAAGATCACGTATCTCTGATATACAGCTCCTCACAGCTTATCTGAACTAACCTCCGCTGAGCCCGGTTAGCTCAGCTCAGCTTGAACTCTTCTCAGCTCACGTAAATCTGAGTTTGACCTCCGCTCTGGTCATGAGGATCTGCACTGAAATTCGTCTCAAGTCTTGCATGTCTGAGCCCCGAAAGATCTAATACGATGCAGTTGTTTCAAAATGTGGCGATCGTAATAATCATCATATGAAATTAAGCAACGTATGACAACGGCAAAAGCATAAACCTGCTTATGAAAAACATTATTAAACCTGATGTTTCGTTTTCTGATGTAGGCAAATTGGCCTTATCTGGTTGAATCATTGTTTAAACACACAGTAGAAATATATAATAATAGGAATAAGAATTGTTTTCGGGTATTGTAATATTAATCCCCACGTATCAACACAAAACACACATCACAACAGCACACAGCACCACATCACAATCCATACGTCGTGTTCCCCGCAACGGTGCTGAAAGGTATTTTTCACGTTCCACTGCTCACGCGATCTTATCCTTGCACGTGCATTCGATCGCACGTGTTCCTCTCAATTGTACCAAGAGAAAAAAAACCTTTTAAAGCACTTTTCAGAATAGCCAATTCTTACACCACGCTTCTCAAATATGCAGCGTAACCGTGACTTTGGCAAGCTGGAAGGGGGAACGTCAGTAAGACTAGTGACGCTGGAAGGACAATGGGGTGCAGCCGTCAGATTGTTTATGATTTATTGACTCATCTGCACCAGACTGGCTCCACAGCTGAGCTGTCAGGTCGACCACGTGTGACGCCCGCGGCCACTCTATCTTAATCCCGTAGAGCACATCTGGAATGCTCTTGGCAGACTCAGGAACCAACCCCAGAATTTTCAGGATCCTTGGTGCTGCTTTTTAATTTCTGGTAACACACCTTATATTCATCAATTCTGTAACCGCATGGAACCGATTTTTGCGTAGTGATCAGTCTCAGTTCATACTATCCACTTTAACAAAAGGAAGCCTCCATGCCACATTCTTGTGTCCTTTCATGCTATTATTTTATTTATGATTGTGATGTTTCGACTTTGACCATGCGTACCATGCTTGCTAACCATAATGCTTTCCATGTCTGGTCAGAGACGTAATATTGTATGGTCTCTGGTCTGGTGGAGAGAGTAACGGTATCGAAGAGAGCCTAACCTTCTCAGCCATAGTACACAAACTGCCCACACGTGGAAAACGGAAAAGTGCCCGAAGATTGTCACATTCATTCGGATAGCTCAATTCTGACCTGGTATCGGCGAATTTTATTGTTTTGGCAAAATGGAATAGTAGCAAAATTATCACTGCACCTTTTTGTGTGAAAGAGCCGTACATTTATTTAGGAATTAATTCTTTTCGACGGCACAATGCTTTCTCAAATGTCATTAATTACTGGATTTAAGGGAGGAAATTAAAGTGTTGTATTAGTTCATACGTAATCCTCTACAGTCAAAGGGACATGGAGAAAAGACACGGCAGAAGAATCAAACTTACGGATAACTCGGATGTCCTGTTTGTTCCAACAGCGCCGCTGTAAGAGACACGGCAAAAGGGTTGGTCGTAGTCGTGAGTGTGTGAGTGGGGTTTTACGCCGCTTTTAGCAATATTCCACCAATATCACGACACCAGAAATGTGCTTAACACATTTTACCCGCGTTGGGAATCGAACCAACATATTCAGTATGAAGCGCGGAGGCTTAAACAGTTAGTCTACTCCACCACCCCAGGTCGAAGTTACATTGCGAACATTACAATGATTGTTTTTGTCAGTCTTTGTGTTCGCCTGGCGAGTGAGTGGTTCACAGCATGTGTATTTGACCATGAATCATATTTTGCAGCCCCACTTCGTCATCTCTTTGGCCAGTCATAGGGTACTGCGGTCTAATTTGATGTCTTTATTTCGGAAGTTGCCCAGTGATTATTGCTGTTCCTATAAAATGACATTACCAGTAAAAAACAGCTCACCCTGTGCACGGATATCCTCCAATATCGCTTCTTTTTCCGGGGACATCTGCAGCAGAAACGAACCTGATGCATCACATGCGTAAGAGTGAGTGACATTTACGTCCTATTCAGCAAGCTCTATAGCAACGGTCTGTAAATATTCGAGTCTAGACCAGACAATCCGTGTTTCACGTCCTGAGCATCGATCTACACAAGTGGGATACGATGGCAGTCCAGTGATCCATAGCATGAGCATCGATCTGCGCTATTGGGAACCGATGACATGTGTCAACCAGGTCTGCGAGCCTGGGAGTAAATAAGACGTGTATGTTCCCCAGGGAGTTGAGGTTGATAACACAAAGTGCCGTTGAGACTGACATCCAATGATGGATATATGCATGTAACAGCTGCGTGGTTATATGCCCTATATAAATATCCTATACTGCCACATTAGTTTGTTTAAACATAGTGTGAGAGGATATGTGAAAGGATGTGTGAAAGGATATGTGAAAGGATATGTGACAGGATGTGGGAAAGGACGTCGGAAAGTATACAACGTACAGGAGTCACAGTACCAACCAATCCTCACCTATTTATGATATCAACCTCAGATCTATAAACTTGCTCACAACTACTGTCAGTCCTAGGTATAAATCATTTCAAATGAATTCAGTTGTACCAAACCAATGCCACTAAAGGAGTTTATGTATCCCTTCCACTAGAGAAATTCGTTTCCCCTGGATATATGCCTTATATTGTAGATCCGTGAAGATCCGAGTTAGAAATGATCTTCAGTAACTCATACAGAGGCAACAAACGGGATCGGGTGGTCAGGCCCGCTGACTTGGTTGCACGTGTCATTGTATCCCGTATTGTATTGGAATTCATTGTATGTTCAGGCTGTTGTCTGGATTGTCTGGTCCAGACTCCATTATTTACAGATTAAGTAATTAAGTAAAGGACTAAACTGTAAAAGACGAAAGAAGTACTTCCTTTGACATCATGAGAATGTGTCTTTGAGAAGTTTCACTCACCGGTCTGGTGTTGTAGCCGACAAAAGCTCCCTGTGTGACAGGGTTCACCGCCACCGCAAGTAACACCACAACAGCGATTTTCATCCTGTCAACTGCAACACCCCAACTCGATATGAACATGGTGGATGGTTTCGATTTCATATCATCTCATTACATCTTGACAAGCAGATCAGAGACCCCCAAGCAGATGGCGTGTGCGGAATGAGTGAGTGTTTGCTTTTTACGCCCCTTTCAACAATTTTCAAGCAATATCACGTCGGGGGACACAAGAACTGGCTTGGACGCCCTCACCCAGTGACAACGCAAATATCGTTCTAAATTGGTCGAGGAAATTTAGAATGGAGACAATTCCCTGTATAATTGAAGATGGTGCAACTTGAGCACCGTTCCTTGTTACTTCGCCATTTGTTAAAATAGTGAGAAAGGTTTACGCCGTTTTTAGCATTATTCCTTCAACATCACGGCAGGAGACCCAGAATTGGGCTTCACACATTGTACCCATAAGGGGATTCGAGCCCGGGCATTAGGCGTGACGAGCGAACGCTTTAACCACTGGGCTACCCCATCGCTCCTGTGGAATGAGGTTGATTGAATGCTGTATGTGATGTCTCTTCTGCAGTTGGGGTTGAATGTACCTTTGATTCAGTTTCAAAAGAATATGATGGCTTTTGAGGGAATAGATCGCGATGGGATTGATGACAGCAAGCACCCACATTGATCAAGCCTACAAACAAAGGTATGGTTCTGATAATGCACGGATCATAAATACTTAGTATAAGCTAAATGAGAGAGTTAATATGGTTTTGTGCCATATTGTTTTAGCAATATTCCAGCAAATATCATCGCCGTGGACACCAGGTATGGCCAACACTCAATGCACCTGTGGGGAATCGACCCCATGCCTTGTGAGACGTGAGAACGTTTTAACCACTAGGCTACCACACCGTCCCTTAAGCTAAAAGATCACAACACTGCACAGCTTCCGACCACCCGTACTCTCTACAACAAACTTCGCTCGCCGGGTTCGATTCCGCATATGGGCACAATGTGTGAAAACCATTTCTCGTGTCCCCAGTCGTTCTATTGTTGGAATATTGCTAAACGCGGCGTAAAACCATACTCGCTCACTCATTCACTCGGCCTGTAACATCCTGTTGCAGAAATGGATACCCGAATTAGATTCTCAAGTTGTATTTTTGTATACAATCCAGCCTGGGTCTTACGAGACGACTGAAATCTTTAACCATAAGTTACCCACCACCCCTTCAGCATGAAAACGCAGTACTCCCGGGTACACGTGCCCTCCATGACAAACTTCGCACGTCACGCTGAAGACCCGGGTTCTGTTCTGGAATTACTGGAATAGAGTTATCAGCGGCGTAAAACCATATTCACTCATTCGTCCGCTCCAGAACAAACAGTTGGAAATCTTACCTTGTTAGGCTCTATGTCTTCCTTGCACAATGAGGTATAGGCAATGTGAAATGGATTCAGGCTAGTGTTTATAAACTCCATGTAATTGGATTTACAGAGTTGTAATTGTCTTATCAGCTGATACGGCTTCCAGCTGTAGATGAACTCCCTCATCCACGGCTGTTATATTAAATTGTATAATTAAACTGATATACAATGAAACCCCATTTATCCGGCGGAAACTGTTCGGATTAATGACTATGGTTTAAAGCAGGGTCCACATAACCCTTTACTCCCATAAGAGAGGTACTAAGTTCCAAAGATATGCCTGTTTGTATAAGAATATGGAGTTAAATTATGTGTACATTCAAGGACAGAAACTACTTAAAAGAAATGGTAGTTGTAATATGTTACATGCATAGAATGTTATGTACAGAGTAATGAATACACAACACAGTCTATGTTTAAATAGGAATTACACTTTCTCAGAAAAGTGCAGATTTCAATCCGGAGTTTGAACCCAAACGTTCAGAGTGAGGCACATAAATATAGTGGACAAAATAAATTAGGGATATTGGAATTTTTATGACTGATGTTTTATCAGTATGTCAAGGAATATTTGCATCATTACTCATTATTTCAAAATTTACAAAATAAATTCTTGTCCAGTATATTCAGAAAGCGATAAACCCATTCGACGACTTTGTGTGCTGGTCTGTTTGCAGGAAATACTTTCCTGCTCTGTAGTCGCACAATGCCTTCCTTCATGGGTACTGTCATTTAACAAGACATGTTGATGAAATTACATGGCATATTCCACATTCCAAAATTCTAAGAATATCTGTATCAGCTGAAGGATTTATCATGTAGTAACACGCTCGTAAATATCTGACTATTAATAGGAAGTATGTACAAAGGACCATGTTCGGAACCTATTTTCTATGCAATTGGGTGTGTGTGCGCGTGCGTGCGTGTGTATGTGCATTTTTCTGTAGACAGACGAGGCTGCTGGTCATCTGGCATCATGAGGTAAACAGGATGGTTTAGTTATATTGTATTCAATAGCTTCATCTGGAACAGAATTTGTTTGTGCACAAATAGGGGATATCTTGTTTCGGGGCGAAATTACAGAAATGAGGATGATATTGAGGAACATATGTAAACATATGAAAGAAACCAGGATCCCCATGACAACGCCGTGACAGTCTTAAGCCATGTGAACTTGGACAGCACATGACAGGCGTGGCATTGCAGACTTACCACTCTCATTCAGACCCGTTTGTGAGCAGGTGGATATAGATATCGTTCTTGGAACTGCAATTTGACATTCAGATCACGGACCGGCGTTATCACCTGGCGGGGAGTTATCGTAATACTTTGTTTTAATTTGACGTTGGTTTGTGTAGAGAAAATGTTACTCAAGAATTCTTTCAGTATCCAAGACTTGAGTATAGAAGACATCGCAATACAGCACCGCCACCATCAGCGTGTTCGAATTTCAAGTTCAAGTTTGACATTTTGACTTGTGATTACAAAAATAATTATTCCATATGTCCATACATGTCACGCACCTGCTGACCATTGACAGACCCTTCACGTCGCCCACGGGGCTACAGTCCTCAGTTATGGAACAGCTTGTGCATATATGGCTAATGAAGGCTGAAACTGTATCTCCAATGTGTATCGTATGTCTTCGTATATTATAGGGGTATTGTTGGACGAACCTTCCAGTACGATGAAATTTGCCGTGCAGGGTTCCGACCCATGGGTACCCCAGACACCACTGACTATGAATTAGAATCTCAGTTTGCCCTGATTAACTTTTCTGAGCATTTTAACATCATAATCAACCAAGGCTGGGACCTGCAAGACATCGGTATCTTAACATTAAGGTCACAGAGTGAATTTAGTTTTACGCCACAGTATTTCAGCTATATGACGGTGGTCTGTAAACAATCGAGTGTCCAGACAATCCAGTGATCAACAGCATTCATGACCATCGATCTACGCAACTGGATACAATGACATGTGTCAGTCATGTCAACAAGCCTGACCAACCCGCAGCTTAAGCAAAATAAAGATCATCTTGCCCTTAATCTGTCTGCGATCATCAAGGAAGGTTTCCGAAGAAAATCGGATTGATCGACATCAAGAATCAATTTAAAAACTATTGCGAAGTCATATAGATTTTACCTTTTCTCGTTGTTTGATTGGTTTAAATTTGGCTTTCCTTCTTCAGCTGTCTTGCTCGTTGAGGATGGACATGTAAAAAACATGTAAATGATGAGGCGCGTCTCGCACCAACAGTGATATCTGCCTTGGTGGGGATGACAAAGGACCGTCATATTGGGTGAAGTAAAAATAGCAAGAGTTGTCTCCCTTCGACCATGTTCAGAAAAACGACAAGCTCTACAAAAGCAGGCTGGTGGTGCCCAGTAAATATTCAGCTGGAGCTCAATCAATCAAGCATCACGCAAACAAATTACCAAACCCGCGCACCTGATCCTTCACTTGGTGCCTCTTACTTCCAGTGAACATTGTTGAGGTCCTACACTTTATTTGAGTGGTACAGTTCTCACCAAGAAACACCAAGGATGTGGCTGTATAGATTATTAGAGTCCGTTCAATTAAAAACACTTCATAGGTGTCGGGATGGTTTAAAGGTATCTGCCCGATTAAAGAAGTTCTAAGTAGCACATATATTCAGAGTAAAGGGCGCATTTACTACATTACTTTCCCTGACGAATTAACACCTGAAAATCATCATTACGAATAGAATATTTTACGTACGCTTCAATTATCACCGACAAGAATAGCAAATACAACTCTGGATTTTGTTGCTATCACTGGATTCTATGGGGCTGTGTTGGCCAAGTTTATAGTGCTATGTCTGTCTCCATTAGTGAACATCCCACACTTGTTTCCACACGTGAACAGCCGGGTTAGAGTTGGTCTTCAGCAACTCATACTTGTCTCCACCCGTCAAGATCTGGGTGAGATTTGATCTTCGGCAACCCGTTCTTCTCGAAAGAGGCGACTAAATTGTTCAGACTCAGTTGCATAGATCGATGCCCGTGATGTCAATCGCGGGACTGCATCTTGTAGACGCCATATCCCCGAGCAGATAACATGACCCTCCCCTCCCCTTATGTTGTTTTTCGGGTTTTTTATCCAGTCAGTATATCTTTCATTTGAACAACTTAGTAATTACTGTAGTGGAAATGCAAGCCTTCCACTGTAAAATGTAAAACTAGCCTTTCATTTAATCTCCCGTTTCGAATCAACCTGTTTCAACAAACTTAAGTTCATTCCGGGTAGAGGCGGTGAGATATAGTTTTATGCTTGGGTACATGGGGACAATGTCTGAAGCCCGTTTCTGGCACTTTAAAAGCGATGTAAAGCAAAATTCACTCCCCATTCCGGGGATGTCATCACATGTGTGGGTTTTTTAGGGTATAGAAGATTAAGTCTCTACAATAGTGGAACGAGTTTAAGGGTCATGATTCATATCGTATGAATATCGAAGTAGATTAGTTAGATTCAAATCAGTATTAAATACAATTTGAAGTCATGTCTCCACGGGTGAGAAGGATCCGAAGTGCAGATTTGTTATTGCAATTTTACGAATAATAATGGACGAAGTCTCCGTAAAATCAGGGAATACTTGTAGTAAACATGTGCTGTCGGCCTCTCCACATATTGATCTTTTTCAGAGAAGTATCGTAACTAAATTATCAGTTTCAGGCTTTGTAGAACCTGATCTCTGTAGCGTACGGCATTTAACACACCGTTGATGATGACCAATGTTCTCCTATCGTTACCAAAACTGCCTTCCCACAATATGGCACTCCTACCCCAAAGAATACGACCTCTTGCTCGCAACAACGGGCTGTACGTTCTCTTCTTTGTCGGTAAAAGAGGTGTCTGCCATCATAAAGAAACATGCAAAGCCTGCTCTCGTCGGTGAAACGGACGCATATGTCATATTTGGAGTAACACTTTCTCAGTAAACTACAGATTTGAATACATTTGTTGGGTTGAGTCCGATCATCGATTCGAACCCACACTCTCTGAGTCAGGCACCTAATTGCCAGCACAAAACGTCAGCGATCCAATCCACTCAGCCACCTCGGCTTCTACGTGTGGCTGACTCTGAGGGTGTGGGTTCGAATCCCGGATAGATCATTCGGGAACCGTTCATACAAAACATTTTAAACTCGGCAATATTCCACCTATATGCCGGCGATCTGTACATAATAAAATCTGGACCAGACAGTCCAGTGATCAACAGCATGAGCATCGATCTGCACAATTGGGAACCGATGACATGTGTCAACCAAGTTAACGAGTCTGACCGCCCGATCCCGTTAGTCGCCTGTTACGACGCCTTTTCTGGCAAGCATAGGTTGCTGAAGACCTATTCAACCCCGGGTTTTCATGGGTCGGAAGAATGAAATTGCAATGTGGAAGAGTTTTTAATACACTGATATTTGACTTTTCATGGCATAATCTACTTTTTAATTTCATGAAATCATAATTTACAATTACTCAAGATGAAACATATACGAAACATTGCACCAAACATTGCCAAGTTTAAATATGTATTTAATGTACAATTTATTTATGACATTGTTACTTTGTAACAAAAGAGCATTTAATTAGTTTATCAATAGCTTAGTTTTACGCCGCACCCAGCAATATTTCAGCCATATGGCGGTTGTCTGTAAATAATCGAGCCTGTACCAGACAACCCAGTGATCAACAGAATGAGCATCGATCTACGCAAATGGGAACCGATGACATGTGTCAACAAAGTCAGCGGCCCTGACAAGCATAGTCACATTTTGCAGCATGCATGGGTTGCTGAAAATCCATTCTACCCCGGGTGTTCGCGGCTCCTCCATTCCATACGATACCCCATGTAAATACTACAACATATCAATGTCTCCACGTGCAAATACATGGTTCAGTGTGGATATTTCTGTCTGGATATCTTGATAAGTCTTTTATATTAGGGGCACTTTGTGCATGTTTATCATTATGACGTGACGTCATGAACAGGCTATGTTGTTTTGAAGTTGTGCTCTACATGCGGAGACGGCGGGTAGTTTAAGTTCTAATTAGGGGCATTCTCTGGTCGGCAGCGGTCGGCACTGCGGTTGCTACATTTTCAGTTCGTTATTTCTTTTGCTCTTCCAACAGGAATTTCATCATCTCGAAAATGTCGGTGTCATGTTGACTCCATCCTAGGATCCAAGCTTCAACCAAGTTCGTGGTCATGTAGTTTTGCGACTTGCAGGCATCTGTTGTCCTGGGGGCATGTTTGCAAGTCAGACACCTTCCATCTGAAATAGAAAAGCACAAAAGTTAGAAAATGTTAGCTGGTAACAGTTAAAAATAAATTCTTAAGAAAGAGCAATAAAATGCTTCGATTTTATGACATAACATAACATAACATAACATAACATAACATATAAAGGAATTACACTGTAATTATATCTTTCTGTGGGAATACCCCGAATTCATATGACATAGATTCATATGATATAAGGCACCCAAACATATGTATTTGTTCACTATTAGCATATTAATCATGTAAAGTAAAATAAAATTGATGAACAGATAAACAATGAACACGGTACAAAAACATGGTGACATCTAGTTAAGAATTATGTAAAAATAAACATATCACCAATATTAACACTTTTCCATTGATAATCCATAACGACAAACTATACGATGATAGTGCCGAAACAGCAAACATTATGAATGATTTCTTTGCAGATCAGGTAAGAGTAGCTGCTCCAAATGATGATATTCCCGAAATTCATTCAGAGGTTATACCCATTATGTGACCTAACACTTAGCTCACAAGAAATCCACGATATTCTCTTCTCTGCTGACACCACTAAAGCAACAGGTCCAGATGGTATTGGCAACAAATCCCTGAAAATGAATGCAAGACAATTAGCAGTTCCCTTATCTGAAGTTTTTAATTTATCATTAAAGAACAAAGTGTTTCCCGATATTTGGAAGGAGGCATCAGTTGTTCCTATTCACAAAAAGGGCAGTATAAATGAATGCTCTAACTATCTACCAGTCGCACTAACAAGCTGTAGAGCAAAGATCTTCGAAAGATGCATTTTCAAACACGCATTTAATCACTTTAGGGATAATGAAATACTTACAAACTTACAATCCGGTTTCATGCCAGGTGATTCAACAAAGGGTTATACGTCTGATCAAAGATCACTGTTAGTCGGCGTTCCACAAGGTTCTGTCCTAGGACCCCTACTGTTTATAGTTTGTGTCAACGACATTGAAGGAATTAACAGCAATATCCGTCTCTTCGCAGATGACACATCACTTTATGCTATAATAGATGATCCTGCCGAAACTGCTCTGTGTCTTGATAATAATTTGTGATTGAGCTGACAAATGGCAAGTTACATTTAATCCTAATAAAACAATTCTCTTGTAACGTGCGGCCCAGGCCAAAAATAAATTTAACAATGAATGATTGTAACATAGCCATAAACATTTGGGACTTACCTTACAGCACGACTGCTCCTGGACAGAGAATGTTAACTGCATCGCTGAAAAGGTCGCACCCATGGTAAACTGTCTTAAAGTTTTGATATATCGTCTCTCGCGGAAAACTTTAGAAACAATGTACAGACAATTTATGTTGCCTATTTCGACTATTGTTGTGACATCTGGGACAACTGTACCTAATAGCAAGCATTAACACTTGAAACACTTAATCTTGATGCACTTATAACTATTTGCGGTGCTGTTCGCGGTACGTTTCATATGAAAATTTATGATGAGACAAATTTCCAACCACTATGTACTCGTAGACACATCTACGAAACTACGAGACCGTTCGAAGCTCCAAACTATCGATAGCAAAAGTGCAATTTGTGCTAAGTCATTTCTCGCAGATACTGTAAGATTGTGGAATTCTTTGTCTCCTGATCATAGAGAATCGGCTACTCTGGGTAGTTTAAAAAAAATAGTGTGTCAAATAATAATCAGAAATACTTTAATTTAAACTCTGGATCAAGATTTTGTCAGATTATCCATTAACGCCTCAGGCTCGGCTGCAGTGTTTAAAACGCACACAAATATGAACGATTTTTATCTTCAAATCTGTCTTGTTCTTGTGGCTACTCTTCCGAAGATCCAATTCACTATTTCTTTTCATGCATAAATTACTCTGACATAAGACATAAAATGCACTTCTATACCAAAGGATATGATATAAAATCAATACTATACGACCGCTCTAATGGATCTGCTAACGATAATCACGAACTATTAGAATCTATCCATTCTTTCATGCTACTCTCAGGCAGATTTGTGTAGTAATAGTAAATGAAATTGCACTTCCGACACTAATGATCTTAATGTTATAAGTGGCTATGTTATCAAGTTTTCATTGTTACACTCTCAGAAAGCTATTGTTTATTGTTTGATATTTGCATGCTTTTCTCCTCACGACTGCTTTATCTAAGTTGTTTGTATCTCGGAGCAGTATTAACATAAGCAATATACTGCTTGTTTACCAATCCAGTTCCCCTTCTGGAAATAAATATGTTTAAACCATGTAAAGTAGCCTCACTCTCCCCACATCTGAATGTTTGGGTAAGGGACTGGGTGGTCACTGGACTGTGGATGTGGGAATATATGGTCTGTTCTGAGTAGTGTCACTGGTGAACACTTCTCACTATCAGCAGAAGGGAACTAAGGCCAGTTGCATAAATCAGATCACTTATAAATTGTCAACTGTTTTAACAGATCGTGGTGTGATCATTGATTTGAAATAAAAACAAATAAACTACGGAGATTTAATCATAGCTTAACGTGTTGACAACTGGGAGTTGTCATACTGGGAGTGTTGTCATACTGGGAGTGTTGTCATACTGGGAGTGTTGTCATACTGCTAGTGTTGCATACCATTCGTGGTGGCATTCTATCATCTCCTCCCTCAACACTGTCACCCTTCACAGGAGAACAAGACAGCAGGGCCAGAGGTTCCAGCATTAATATAGGCCATGGTACATACATCATAGACCACACTTTCAATATTTACTCGCACGTAGTACAAACATTGCCGCACATTTCATAATTTCAACACTGATATTGACCCATGGAACATATTCCATTGGCCCATAGAGTTACGATATTGTCTCGCATGTTGTACAAACATTGCAACACGATTCATAATTTCAGTATTAGAATTGGACAATAGGAAAATAAACTTATGAATTGTAGTGTTTATAAAATACTTATGTCGTATAAACTGTTTTCTAAGATTACTGTAAGCTTTGCATACATGAAGAAAATGAATTCCATTTTCGACATTACCATTATTACAGAATTTACAAACCCTTTGATTTTCTGGGTTATTATGATACCTTCAACTAATGTTGGAAGTATGAAACGTGCTTCAATGATTGTACTATCTACGAGGAAATACTGAGACTCTGTTGATTAATGATATATGTCTGCTAATGTTAGAATTATGAAACCTGTCTCACCGAACACAATTCGTGAAAACAAATTGAAATGGTGTGGGCAACGTTGTATGTTTATACATTTACGTAACAGAATAAACAAGATAAACAAACTGTGAACAATGACCAAAGTACCGTGGGACGATGGAATACATTTACGCTTTTTGCAAATAAATACAGTAAAAGACAAGAGGCTGTACGGCAAATGAAGGCCACAGTCAGAGCTGACAGCAGAGCTATTCCTTCTTTATTTACAGATTAAACCTTAAGACTCGTTTGTTAAGTAATTGGTCATGGCCTGGTGGACTTAGACTCTAAACAACAGCTGTGGGAATCTATACATGAGTGCAATTTAGGCACAACTAAGCAATAACTACACATCTTTTTTATTTTTTTACTTTCATGTTCAATAACGACAAATATCATGCATGACAATGTTCATCCAAACACTACACACATGACATTGCCACTTACTATTCATAAATGATAAATTTCAACCATGACATTATCTGACTAAGATTAAACAGTTTTACAAAAGAACTTACCTTTCCTAAAGTCAATGATCAGTGTAGGAGATGCATCAAAATTCTTTGTGAAGTCAAGTGTGCTGACAGGAAATCACTGACCTCTTTTCATAGACGAAATGTTACTGATTGATGTTGAAATTCTTTGGTGATTGACCAATACATATACAGAAGAAGCTGTCTAAACTGGCACTCACTGGGACTAAAGAAACAGTCCGGTTTAAACAATGAACCGGATTGTAAAGCTGATGATAAACGTAGAAGTGGCGGATGGGACTGAGACTTTATGCCAGTGTTCACCACTTGCCGGATTGGACAGATGCCGGTTTTGACAGTTTCCACCATAATGGGTGTTTTAATTACAGTGTAGGTTGGTTGACATAGATCAATTGTTTTACTAATGGTAAATGAGTGGATAAGCCGTGCTCTGCAGTGCTAGTCACGTGACTGTCACGGAATAATTAGATCATTAGAATAGTTAACTACGGTTTGTTATACAGGTCTCATTAGTTTTGTTTGTTTTTTTGTTTTGTTTTTTTTGTTTGTTTGTTTTTTGGGTTTTTTTCGCTTATATGTGGCATGACCGTGACAAAGTGGTAATTTGTGTTGATTTGATCAGACGTATTACAAGTCGTTTGAACAGCCGTGGCCTGGCTGTCTCTGTACAGTGGACATTAAGTAATTTGCTGGTGCTTGATCTAATAGGTTGAGTTTTAAGTACACTCTTCAAAGGTATATGATTTATGGTAATTATCTTTGCAAAGAGCGTTGCATTAGCTTAAGCCATGATCTGAACATAGTTAAAGGGGATCCTCCCGTTTGTGAGACCTCCCAGTTGTGAGACACGTTATTTAATGGTTCAGTACACAAGCATAGGTTGTTGCTTCCGCATTTCTAAAATGAAATTGGGAACAGCCCTGTTGCTGAGACGTACCCCCAGGAGGTATAGTTCATTAATGAGTTAATTAGCGCAGGAGACATCGTTCGTTGAAGAGCATTTACTGTTTTCAATGAATAACATCGATAAGTACAGAAATACTGCAATAGATTATCCAAGATATGAAGAGGTCAAGCCGACATCGGTACTTGCTGAAGGCCTGCCATGTAATAGTGATCGAAAACATCTGCCAACGTTTAATAATAGTTAAACAGTTATTCTCTTCAGATTTTATTATTTATTAGAAAATAGGCAGATACCGCATCTGTATATGCTTAAAAGCAAGAATTACATCAACGTTGACTAAAATATGATGGTGTAATGGCAAAATACATACCATTTTTATAATGTTATGTACAATCTATATTCTTCAAGGGCTGACTTTTCCATGGTTATCAAGTGTCTAGCGTAGTGTATTCTACAGCATATTGGATTGCATTGCATTTCGCTCTGTACCTAGAATGTTTGGCTTCCTAATAATATACATCTGATTATCATTGATCAGTTTAAGCAGTTAAAGGTTATTATTGTATAATGTCTAATCATTCGCTTTTTAGAACCTTAATTATTGCAATTACCTTATTACTATAGACGCTTGATAACCAAATTTAGAACTTCAAACCACGGGTTTCCTGAAATAGAAAGTTGTTACGGAACTGAAAGATGTAACAGATATACATCATCTGTCTGTGGTGTACTCCACATTATTTTACTGTCTAAGACTAAGTGCCCCCGGACATCAGTTTCTGTCCCAATATTAATAATTCTGTTAACATCCAAATATTGAAAACCAGTGTAGATCTAATGAAATGCGATTATTCACCTCTGAACTCAAATTACAAACTTTATCAAAACTGGACTTGTTCAATGTTGTAACATGTAGAGATAATTACACTTTATTTTTCATATCTTGCCCCATATCACCCCGAGACAGCCTTATCATTGGTGGAGGACTGATGTCGAACAAGGTATGAAACATGAAGTGAAATATATTTTTAACAATTTAATACCTGCTTAAATTAAGAGTTTTCAGTTACATGAGGGCTTCTTTTAGATCTTTGTCCACACGCTTTGGGTTGCACTTAATATATGTTCCTATCTACGCCTTCCGACTGCAGCCAGGCGTGAAGAATTTTCACGTCATATTCAGTTCCCTTTTCCTGTTACTATTTTTCATACATTCAACATACTGCTGCGTTTCGATTTAACTATCTCCTTCCTCCGCCCTCTCCATTGCATCTTCCATTTGAAACTATCGTCGTGATAAAGACGCTCCGTCGCCACGATGAAAGGATGAAGTAACATGACGTCATCTTTATGACGTTATTCTTGATGTATCTATATTTTCCATTAACCCAACGGGCAAAATATCGACTTATTACCTACGAACATATCCGAGTTCATATTTTTCTCACGATGCCCTAGGGCAAAGTACCACTTTGGAATGGTTATGTTGCGTCACAGGGGTTAAAGAATCCCCTTGCCCGACGCCCGCGACAAGTCAGTTTTCACTTCGGGCAATCGAATAATGGTATCTTACTTGTCCGTAGACTACTAGATATTTCCACTTATGGATTTCAAACTGGAATTGAACCTGGATTTCATTTCACATATGCTCATAATATACCCATTAAATTTCGCAGTGACAATAACGAGGGGTTATCTTTTTTTGCTATTTATCATTTCTCAATAAGCAGTCCACTAAACATTAGCATCAAATATCATGATTATTTATTCTTTCATAATTACATTGTCATGGCTATATGTCATAAAAATCAGGGCAAGTGGAAAATTAGTCAGGACAAGTTACTTTCTAAAAGCCACGTCCCTGTGGCAAGACTTTTTGAATCTCTGCGACATGAACAGTGCTATGACGTCACGTTTCGTCTGTGAGGCGGGTAGCCAGTTTGTGTTTGACAGTAGATTTGGGTTTATGTTCCTCAATTTGACGACTTTGGTAATATACATAATGTTATGTTCACGAAACCCGTGCCTAGATATCGGCATATCCCACGCTCTCGCTCGGGAAATAGCAACATTTTGTCGTATGCATAGTATGACATGGACACTCATGTATCATCCTCTATATATTGCTCACGACCAGATATGAACATGTCGATCATGCCAATATCGGGCTGGTAAGAAAAGTCAGGGACAATACCACTGTATTAAGTGAAAAGTATCGATATGTTGTATGTTCTCTGTGTCACTATTTGTGATGTTTAGAATGAAACGTCTGTCATGTTCATAGGGTTCAGTTACCTTAATTAGCAAGGGTTAATCTGTTTATAAGACAGGGGAGTAAGGGGTGTTTTCTATGCTAATTACCTACACTACTGTCTCATAATTGGGAATCTCACAACTGGAAGTTCTCAGAAATAGGAGTAGACCAATTAAAGTGATATTTCAACTTTAGTAACTGTGTAGTATGAAAGTGAAATCTGCGGCAAACATATACAAAATATATGCATAAAGTAAGATATACAAACATACAGAATCTAATCACATATTGCACTGTCACACTGTTTTTGACAGAAGTTTTATAATTACCGGAAGTGCTGTGTTAATTTCATTTAGATATGAGGGAATAAGTGAGTTGTCGATATACGGGAAAAAAGAAACATTTCTACTTTTAAAGAAATCAACTTAGTGCCTCAGTTAGTCTGTCCTACAGACCCTGGCACAAAAATATATATATCAACTCTAAATTTCCACAGTTTGAAAATGAAGACAGCCTCATGGTTCCTTTTCATTAGATTTCATTTTTTATTGTGACCTTTTTTCTGTGTTTTTCTTTTTCCAGAGACTGGTTGTTAGTCTGTTCCTTGGCATGCTAACTGCCAAACAAAAGTACACTAAACGCCAAAAGACACCTTACCCTCCAACCTTAATTAATTACTTTACAACTGTCAAAAATATGTTACAAGGTGTTTGTTTACAAGAAAGCTTAACAACACAGCTTTATGCAAATTACGAAAATAAGATTCTCAGATGCATTCATATTTAGGTAAAATGCATCGTTTTCAGAAGAGCTAAATTGTCCTGTTTTCGACCATGCCGAAATAAACCAATAACAGTGATCTAGATGTCAAGAAAAGGCTGAAATGAAATACTGTTTTGAGACAAAGATAAACCATTTCAAATCACCATTTTTCAACTATTAAAACAAGAAGCACCTGTTCTAGAGTGTGTAAAATTGAAGAAGAATCATTTCTATTACCTCAGTTTCTTAAAGCATTTCCTGCTGATTTGCGTAAGTAAGAACAAGTACAACCTGTCTTTGATTTGTGAAAAAAAAAGTTTAGGAACCCTTACAATTATCTTTGGTAACATTTTTGCTTTCATAGCATTATTTTGCGATTTTCTGTTTACACTTAGCAACATCAATCGCCAAAACGCAGCAATATTGAAGTAGTACTTGCACTAACTGGAATGGTTAGAATGATACTGTACGGTATAAAGAGAGCCAGGACTGCATGATATGATACATAAGTACGAGAAGAATGCCACTATTAACAGCTACGTGTATAAGACTTATTGTTTTAAACATATTCATTTCTGATACATTTTTCAAAACTGAATCGACAAACAAGCAGAACGTTTATAAAATGCTTCTCCAAGAAATTTACAAAAGTACAAGATATCATAAACAACAATACACATACAATTTACATGAATATGAACACCCATACAGAGAAAATGGAAAGGGCATGATGAAAAACTCAAGGTTGATGAAATCTTCTTAAACTGGTAATAAAGGCATGCACAGACTTGATAATGTCACGATTTACAGATCCATTTAATTGTACGTTACCTTATAGAGCGGCATTATGTTATAGCCATTTTTGAAATAAAATAAATTGTTTCTTATGGCATCATAGCTTGGACATGCAAAAAGATAATGAAGTCTGTCCTAGAAGTCAGCGCAACAAGTACATGATGGTTTTGCGGATAAAAATGTTCTTACTTTGTGGGCATTTAAATCACGGCATTCTAACTGGAGTCTACAGTGGAGTATTTGACAGAACCTGTTTCCATTATTGATATCAAAACCGAATGAAGTATTTCAATATGGTGCAATTTTGTTTTTGAATTCACTTGATGACTGTGTAAGTCTGAGTTCTTCAGGTAAAGAATTCAATGGCACTGGGTAAGAATGATTTAGCATATGTAGTCGTTCTTGGGATTTTTTTTACAGATTTGAAGAGTTTCTTAAATTATATGGAAAATTCATTCAAACGTATTCAGCGCTACAGGCTGTTTTGGATCAAAGAAGACAGACCAACAAGTGGACATCCGCTCATCACAATGCCGCAGAAAGTTTCATCCTAACTTAAGCAGATTTAAGAAATTCATTAAGGACAGAGGGTTAGGTTTCTTTTAGCGTTTAGTGTATGTGTTTGAAAACTTGATTTGGCCAAACCACTTCAAACGTTCTCAAATGTTACTAGGAAGAAAACGGTCGCCAAAACACAACCGACTCAACGTCTAAGACGTGAAAGAAGTAACCGGATAAAATTCATCACTATTGAATATCATTTCTTGTCTCTTTCATTTGAGCCAGCATAAAACACATATGTAACGTTTCCTTTCCCCGACGGGACATATTACGGTGATAAAAGTTTTGAAAAACAGAATTTTCATAATTACCCAGAGATTAATATTTCAATAACCTAAGATCAGAGACCATGTAACACGTATTAATTATATGGTCTCTGCTAAGATGTAGGTTCATATTAGCAGGGAAACAATGTAGAGATCTACATAGAATCTATGATTTGCTTTGATTTTTGTAACCTCTATCAATCCAACAAGGGTATCATTTCGCTGAAACCGCACACCCATTTTTGGTTGTTCTCTATAAATAATCCTATATTATTACGAATGCTAAGTGCTTTCATGTCGGATTATCCGAGTTGACATGCTGCTAATCAGTTCAACAAAAGGATACTGCTAGTGCTTTTTTGGTTTCAAGCAGATTTTATTTCATTATCATTGTCCCTAAAACATTAATCTTTAGTATCGTAGATTAACCCTTTCTTTCTGACGGATAAAACAAGATCCAACTGCATGTCACAATGCACAAATATTTAAATATTGAGAGTAACGTTGCATAAGACTGTAGAAGTTGGAGATTTTATTAAGATGATTTAGATTCTTCCACCCCTTACTTTTTCTAAGGAAATTACATACCCGTGAAGATCCGGAGTAGAATAGGTCTACAGCAACCCATGATTGTCACAAAAGGCGACTATGCAGTCGTAAGAGTCGACTAACGAGATCGGGTGACTTGGTTGACACATGTCATCGGTTCCCAATTGAGCACATTGATGTTCATGTTGCTGATCACTGGACTGTCTCGATAAGACTCGATTATATAGAGGCCGCTGTCATATAGCTGGAATATTGCTGAGGGTGGCGTAAAACTCACTCACTCACTCAAACAAATACCATCACTCCAGCTAGCAAACATCACTACAGCTAACAACTACCACTTCATCTAGCTACAACTACAGCCGCAACAGTTACTGCTACGATGTTTATTACTGCCATCACCACATACAGCTACTATCATTACAGCTAGCTTACGTCACTATAGTTAAGTACCATCAGTATAGCTAGGTACCACCAGTACAACTAGCTCCTCCCACTCAAATAGATACCATCACTCCGGCTAGCAACTACCACTACACCTAGCTACGCTACCACCTCTACAACTATCTACCATCACTACAGCTAGCTACCATCACTGGGGTTAGCCACCATCACTACATCTAGCTGCCATCACTACACAGCTAGGTACCACCAGTACAACTATGTACTACCACTACAGCTAGCTAACAACAGTTCGCTACCATCAATACAACTAGCTACTACCACTGAAACTGACATCCATTACTACAGTTAGATACCATCACTACAGCAAGATACCACCACTAAACCAGGATACCATCACTACAGCTAGCTTTTACAACTACAGCAAGATACCACCACCACAGATAGTTACTTTTATTACAACTAGCTACCACCACTATAGCTAGCAACCACTGCTAGCTACTACCACTACACCTAGCTACCTTCAATACAACCAGCTACCACCACTACAACCAGTTACCACCACTACAGCTTCTACTGCTATAGCTACCTACTACCAACACTTCAGCTAGCTACAGTCCCTAAAACTAGCCACCATCACTACAGCTTGTCACCACCACTACAGCTAGACACCACCACTACAACTAGCCACCAACACTACAACTAGCCACCAACACTACAGCTAGCTACCACCACTACAACCAGCCACCACCACTACAGCTAGCCACCAACACTACAACTAGGCACCAACACTACAACTAGCCACCTACACTACAGCTAGCCACCAACACTACAACTAGCAACCAACACTACAACCAGCCACCAACACTACAACTAGCCACCAACACTACAGCTAGCTAACACCACTACAACCAGCTACCACCACTACAGTTAGCCACCAACACTACAACTAGCAACCAACACTACAGCTAACTACCACCACTACAACTAGCAACCAACACTACAGCTAACTACCACCACTACAACCAGCAACCAACACTACAACTATCCACCACCACTACAACCAGCTCCCACCACTACAGCTAACTACCACCACTACAGCTAGCTACCACCACTACAGCTATCCACCAACACTACAACTAGCTACCAACACTACAGCTATCCACCAACACTACAACTAGCCACCAACACTACAGCTAGCTACCATCACAATAACTAGCCACCAACAGTACAACTAGCAACCAACACTACAGCTAGCTACCAACAGTACAACTAGCAACCAACACTACAGCTATCCACCACCACTACAACCAGCTACCAACACTACAACTACCCACCACCACTACAACCAGCTACCACCACTACAGCTAACTACCACTACTACAACCAGCTACCAACACTACAGCTATCCACCACCACTACAACCAGCTACCAACACTACAGCTATCTACCACCACTACAACCAGCTATCAACACTACAACTACCCACCACCACTACAACCAGCTACCACCACTACAGCTATCCACCACTACAACCAGCTACCACCACTACAGCTATCCACCACCACTACAACCAGCTATCAACACTACAACTACCCACCACCACTACAACCAGCTTCCACCACTACAGCTACCCACCACTACAACCAGCTACCACCACTACAGCTATCCACGACCACGTCTGCCGCTACTGCTGCAGCAGCTACTGCTACGACGTTTACTACCATCTAGATGTAGCCGGTGTATTAGTGAGTGATGCATAAACCAACATTTCTACGCATATTAATGACAATAATTAACTATCCTATATAGGTACCTCATAAATTGCATACCAGCCCAGCGCTGAGACATTCAAGGATATTATGAAGGTACGAGTTCGTGTAGGTAAGTCGGGATTGAAATGGGTCTATTTAATCTCATCGCGAAGTTTGTGAATCGACCCAAGGTGTTCGACACCACAGACCACCGATTGTTCCACGGGGCCAACTGACTCTCTTTCCTGATAATGTCTGTCAAAGATTATCACATAAGTAATGTAACTGTTTTGGGCAAAATATTAGTGCAGCATAACCTTACGCAATGGCTGCTGTGTGTCAATTTTGAAGAGTATTCATCTCTTAGCAAGTTTAAATTTTAAATGTGGCAAATGACGGTAGACTGTATACGTGAAGTTTGTGTGTGGAAGCTGTAAAGACACTACCTGCTCACAAAGTGTAGTATTCAGATATTTTATTACATTGTGGTGTCTGGTTACCATGGAAACGGAGATGGCCACGATGCCATGAAATGTGTGACTAAACATACAAACTGTGCTGATGCATATGGTCTCGATACATTGAACTACTTGTTGAATGCATTTTCTCGCATACAGGAACATTTAAACGTGATACTTTAAACCCACATGCTTGAAGAGAGTTGTCTGACACGCTTGGACTTTCTTTCATATTTTATTTTATTTTATTTTATTTTATTTTATTTTATTTTATTTTATTTTATTTTATTTTTTATTTTAAATCATCATCATCATCATCATCATCATCATCATCATCCGTAGTATCGTCCAGCATAGCATCGTGTATTGTGGCATAATCCGTAAGAACTGAAGGGAACGTAGTCAAAACGAATGTGTACACCTACTCGCTGTGTCGTGTGTATTGTTTCATATAAGAATATTTATACGTGTAGACAAACAGACAAAGTGGACTGTTCTAGTCAACTTATTTCATCACAACATTACAGCTTTCCTTCGATCTTTATCAACATTGCTTTTCAAATAAATAGGCCAATTGATTGTTGTGCCCGAAATAATATGACTTTACAAATTTCAAAATTGTTTTTGTTGCTTCTTGTTGTTCTGTTTATACGCACAATAAAGTAAATCTATTATTATGAATATACACCTATTAAATTGTCTATGCAACAGTTTTACTTTGCCACTCAATCACTGAAAACTCGTCAGAGTGGCCTATGAGGTTAATCCTTATTATTTTTTCCCACCTTGAAAGATTTACGGAACTATTTTTGTTATTATATCAAGCAAGGCCATTTTCATAATATGATAATATGATGGTTACATGGACATTGTAGGGAAAGCCACCCCAAAAACACATGATCAATGACACCTCACGATAATACTAATGGATCGATCGACACCATTACACTGTACAAAAATTCTTTTAATTTTAGTGTTATGCTCTTCTTTCTCACACTGAAAGATCCACGAGTTATGATCTGAAGTAAGGTCGTTTTCATAATATGATCTCCAGACTATACTGACACTGTACGAAAAGCCAAATCACATGATCAGTAACACATGTCAGTAATACTTATGGATTGATCGACAATATTACGCAGTGTAAATATTTCTTTAACTTTAGTGTGTTATCAAGCAGTGACAGTAATGCTGATAACCGTGTGATAGGGTTTCCGTGTGTGATAGGGTTTCCGTGTGTGATAGGGTTTCCGTCCAAATAACTTAGGAAACGATTATCAATATCCATACAATATTTTTTTCACGAAATGGATAAGTAACACAAGCTTTCTAACGCTCGTTGTGATTTCCAAGAATATTTCAAGTTAATAACGTTGCATTTCATAGTGATTAAGGAAGGTGGATTACCGCTATCAGTTTCGTGGATAAAGTAGATGTGGAGTGAGCGAGGAGAGAGTGTTTATTTTAGTTTACGCTATTGTTTTGTTACGTTTTAAAAATATTAAATCATAAATTAACCAGAATATAAAAGAAAGTAAATAGATTACAAATTCTACGAACGAAAGATAGCTGTTGAATATTTATCGGGAACAATTATGCGATATTTTTTTCTTCCTTTAAAACATTTATTTTAGCTGTACTTATCCACAATAATAAAGATAATAAGAGGGCATAGGGGGATATCTGGGCCCACTTGCACAAGCAATCTTAGTACTACTGTGATTGTAACTCCCGTTCTCCAATATAGGCTTAAGATATATGTGTATTGTTAACATCGCTTTGTGCAAGTGGGCCCTGGTTGGGTGGGTGGGCGTGGAGCATTACAAGAGATATTGTACCTTGATATAATTTACACCTTTAAGTCGGCACACCATTCGCTATGTACACATACTTCGTAACTTACTGATAGTTACGATTCCGATATTACGAGCACCTGCATACATTCAATATGTTCAGTGAAACACTTTGCAAAACTAGAAATCTGCCATAATTTACAAAAATTCTTTGATTTTATTTAATAAGTTGTCGTTAATTTGATCTCAAACAGCTTATAGAATGTGTTAAATGAAACTCGAGTGTACGATTTTGATTGTATCATGAACATGTGATTATTAATCATCAACTGGTGATGTTACTTTCTTCCCTTATAAATTATGTTTAATAGATTATCATTATTGTAATAATAAATCATGTCCACGCCAACACAACATCAGAATATTCGCGTTTTGGGGGCTGGGATTTTCTCGAAAATATATTGTTCCCGAAACGTCTTAAAAATACATGATGCGTCAGACACTTAACAATAGAAATTGTCAGCTACGAAGACCACTTTGTTGCAATATTTTAAAAGATGTTTGGGCACAGTTGAAATTTTAAAATACCAAATAGTCGGACCGTTAGTCCCGACGGATGGTTTCAGGCGCTGATGTTTTGTAATTAAATAAAACTTCAGTACACAGAATTCAAACTTAGTGCTTACAAGGTAAACTAGAGTGTGTTATAATACATTCTCTTCCCGTATTGTTAATTCATATCTGGTAAGAGAAAAAATGTGTATGACATTTTATTCGTCAAAAGATTACACGAAGTACATTCATTCATTCACTCATTCATTCAATTTGTTTCGCAAAAGCATGCGATATAACTTTTACAATGTATAAATATGAAAAAAGGTCAAACAACAGAAATAGTAATAGATTATTGTAACATACAACTGGAAGGGTAAAGAAATGCATAGTTGATTTTTAAGACAGATTTTCAATCCTTGAAAGTAAAGTTTATTTGACTTATACACTTTCTTTCTTGATATTATTATTCAAAAATAGTTTTAATAGAAATGTCAGTAGTGTACAATTCTTTCACAGTTTGTACGTTTGTAATTCTGTCCTCCAAATAATAGGGGCTTTCCAACGTGCGAAATAGTATATATTTATATATGAAACAGGAATTAAGGGAATATATGTAATTACTTTTTATGTTAGTGATTGTTTGTTTTCTTATTTGTTTATTGTTCAAAGGTGAAATATTTAAATTTTGTGACGGTGGTCTGTAAATAATCGATTCTTGAATAGACAATCTAGTGATTCGCAAGATGCGAACTCGGTGACATGCCATATGTTACTTGCAGTGATATGGACTGTTGGTGGTGGCGATTATGATGGATGAAGGCAGTTAATAGTGCGTATTTGTGATGCATGGTGTTCATCTTTTATTGTAGGTTGCTAAAATAGAATGACGTCATGATATATTCATTAAATGCACTCCTGAAGTATTTCGAGTTCACAAAAGCTTATTCTTGTAAATAGTCGTCTTATCTCGATAATCCCGAATTCGAAATCCCCTATTTTTGTGTTCACGTAATTATTCAAGACAAATACTACAACCACAATTAATTATGCCAAACGAAATATTCACAACATAAGTATGGAATCAAGTATACGAGCAAAAATCGTCTATGTAGTAATTTTCGTAAACGAAGTTTCTACATTGCATTGCATTTGTACCTTTATTTCGTTAATTATGAATTAATATGACATGTAAACGCTGAACGGTAAAAAACCCGCGTATTGAACGCGCTTGCCGGGTCACGTGACCTGCCAGAGTCTATTTGCCGAGCTGTGGGACTTACAGTCGGCGCTAACCTCTAGCCCCGTACGTGACGAGACGAAGCCGTGGTCTAGGTCACAATGACCCAGAAGCTCACGCGATCCGAGCAGGCAGACGACACCCGATCTCGCATCTGATTGGTTGAAAATAAACCGGAGGCGAGACTACTTTTCGCTTTAGACTGTGAGATTGCCAATCATTTACTTCGTAAGGGAGAAATTATATGGAGTCTATGAACAGGGTGACCTACGACGGTTACATAGGTAAATGATAGCCTTTCGCCGCCATCTTTCAAAGGGGCGTGGCATCGTCCGCAGTCACGTTATTTGGCTTGTCACCGGTAATCCTTTTCCATCACACACACTTTTTATTTCCAAAAATAAACAATAATAGTGTGAGATAGATGGTTGTGTCTGTGCCCCAGACAGGAACTGTATTGTAGTCGTGGGACTTTTTAGAACAGGGTTATGCAAATGAGAGTCTGTCTATATTCTCCCAGTCTGAAAGTTGTCCGTGGAATATCCCTTTTATACACAGGTCTGCTGAACTTTCACTTTAGTTTAATTTGACTTTCCAAATTCGTAATGTGTTAAATGATATAAGCTCCATGTGTTCAGGGTCTCTTTAGAAAGTATCGCAAACATACCACAAACAATTACCCCCTGTGGGTCATCAGTTAAGCTTATTTTTTTTCATTTCAAACATAGGGATGATTTAGATTTTCATGCATACAAATGCATCCACAGTATTTGTAAGTTAATAGGATAAGAATGTAGATTTATCAAACAGACCACATCACCCATCAGTCCATATCTACTAGTCTCTGTACGTGCATGAGCATGTCATGACACTTACTGCCAAAGTTTTGTCACTTGTAGTTTCATATTAAACGACAATTAAGTGACAGCCATTCCAGAATTTCACAATAAAGACAGAAAATTTAGTTTATTTATGCATAGAACTGCAGGTATTGTTCGCTGATTAGCAGAATTGGTGCTTAACAAACACTATTTACTTTTATAAGCGTGAAAATAAACAAAACTTAATTGTTTGCTTTGTTGAAGATAGTTTGTGACTATGATAACTGTATGTATATTTATGTTAGTCATGTAAGGCATGTTACACAATCAGCTGTGACATCAAAATACAAAGCACCTGCATTAAACACAAATTCTGTTTTTGCCTCGAACACATGTATATGTTGATGTTGGTCACCTACCTTCATTTTTCTTAGTACCAGATTCAACGTGTCTCTGTATTTTGTAAGAATGAGGTGGCGTTGAAGTTTATATTTATGTAAACTAATAAAATATTATGAATGTAAACGTTCTACGTGTGTAAATGTTGTATGTGTATATGAGTGTGTGTTTCTGTGAGTGTGTGTGTGCGCGCGTGCGTGTGTGCGTGAGTGTGTGTGTGTGTGTGTGTGTGTGTGTGTGTGTGTGTGCGCGTGTGTGCGTGTGTGCGCGTGTGTGCGCGTGTGTGTGGATACGGAACTAACAATGCTGTACATATCGGAGCCAAGAAGTAACAAACGTTTGTCCACGTCACATATGAACAGAGAGAAGAGATCATGAATATTGGCAGTTGAGGATGATACAAGTAACAATTCAAAGCGTCATGAAAAATGATTTTCAAGGCATTTTGTAACTTTGTTAAACACTGTATTTGATAAGGAATGACATTCAGGGATTTCATAGATATATGCACTGCATTAATCAATGGGAATATCAAAAGTATTGTATGTGGAGAAGTACCTGGAACAAGGATCGTTTACACAGTATTATACAAGCTGAAATCCAAGGCATCTGACGAGAGTGATGAAGGAGGCATTTCGTCAGGATTATATGAGGCATTTTATGGGAAAATACTTGGCACAAATTTTATGACATAGACGAATGCACATGACACTGTCAAAAGAGAAAAGATACTTGCACGGCACTCTCGAACGGGAAATGTTTGAACGGCACTCTCCACTGGGAAATGCAATGCAATGCAAGATGCAAAGTAAACACACACATACACGCACGCACGCACGCACGCACGCACGCACGCATACACACACATGCACGCACACACACACAGTGGGAAACTGCAAGAAAGATACAACGCGCCATACAATGAGCAAAAGGCAAAATACACGCAAGGCAATTTACAATGGGAAAATGCAATACAAATATAAAGCACTACACAATGTGAAAAGCATTCAGCAATGATTGGATGTACACATATGCAGGTTATGTCAAGACTGCAGTCTTAAGAAGGGGACCTATTATCAATGGACAAATATTACTGCAGATTTCAGGAATACCTGTATTGAAGTACATGTATTGTGTGTTTGCATAAAGAAAATATTTGTAAACATGGCCAGTTGTTAGAACAATATAAACTGTGACAGACAAGTGTTGTGTTAGTTGAAAAAAAGCTGTGTTTTAACGTAATACGTTCAGTTGACAATAATAAAGTTTTCCTTACAATTTCTAGGCACTAAGAATAAACTTAAACTGCACGGTGCTCTTGATTTGAAATATCCCATAATTCAGAATTTTAGTCAAACAACAGGTATAAAATGTGTGCGATTAGTTTTTGAATCACTTTATTTCTTTCTAAGGGGTGCGTAATTGATGCGTTTGTGGTACATGTAAATGTAGGAAATATAGGCATGGGTGGTAGGGTCATACAAGGCGATTATTTGTCTAGGATTCTCTGTTTGGATTATAGGAATATACCAGTGTCAAACATGTACACGATTATATTTAACAAAACATAAAGACAAAACACTTCTGTGACATGCATTTAGTAAGTATAGTTAATCTATTGCAGCAGTTTCTTAAATGCATAATCTAGTTGAATGAAATGAGCATAACATCCACTGCATGAAGAAGTTGTCTTTAAGTTGTCTTAAAAAGTGCACCCCTTCATTATACCAACTTCTCAATGCCACATAAGGAAGTGAAATAAATGACTTGCAATACATGCATTATTATCTAAAATATCTAAATCTAATCTAAAATATTTTTTTTATTTTTATTGGATCGTTTTCAATCAATCTGAAATTACATAATTATTTTATTTTCCATTAACAAAGTATTCGCATGGCAAAGAGGTATACACACCAGAATTCTATAAAAACGGATAGTACCATAAGTAATGGGAACATGCAATGTTGTTCTCAGAACCGTTGTTAATTCAAGGTTTCAAGGATGTCTGTACTTATCAGTTTCCATGTTAGCCATCATTATTTAATATTTGGTTTAATGATCCAAATAGAATGGACTCGGCGATCACTTTGATTTTATGAATGATCCATATGTAATGTGTAAGACTTTCTTCGTCATAAGTACTCATAAGTTGTGTTTCATTGTGTCAGTTGGGGGGTACATTAGACCTGGCACAAAATGTCAAATGTTATAATGTTGTTTGGGCATTGACGATTAGTGTCACAAATGTCGTTAATTTATTTGTGTCGAACGCATGCAATATATTATTAAGATAATTATCAAATCTACCATTCTACCTTTAGCTCTGTTGTTAACATCAAATGAAGGTCAAAAGAAATGTATCTTTTTAAGCAGGTGTTTATTTGCGTATCTTTCTGGCTACATGATGTTGGCATTTTAATCATTGCTGATATTCCAAATTTTAACTTATTGTTTCCTTAAATATAATAAATTAATACAAACACCGTTATTCATTCATACGTTCACAGAGTGAAAGACAGAGGGGAGAGAGAGAAGAAGAAGAGAGAGAAAAAGAAAGAAAGAAATATACCAAAATATACACCACACTGCTAAATTCTGTCCACGATAAACTTAGGATATGTTTAACTGAATTAGAGTATTTGATTTTGAAGTTCTTTCTATGTTGTTTGATGGGTTAAGGTTACCCTTTCTGTTATCAAAGAAACTTCATTTGCAATACATATGGACACTTAGTTTGCATCTAATTACCGAAAACAAAAGTAATTACCAAAGTACTAATGCAAACAGTCGCTCATTAACAAGAACAAGGCGAATTACCGAGTGTCCAATGCACCACTGCCTGGATTCGTCAGGTTTCAGTGTTCTTGCTCAACACAAAGAGTGTGAACATTTCTTGCATGGCTCAAGGACGTGGGCGCTTATTCCACTGTGCGGTAATTAGTATAAGAGACGTTTTGGACAAGAACATTTGACAATTAAATTACATGCTCGTACTGTTTTCTTTCAAATACAAGGCTGTTGTTTTTCTACCCTGGTGTGAAGAGATAACTATCAGTAGGATTCGGTTACAACAATGCAACGTAGAAGGCCCACAGCCTGTAATACTGTCCTACATATGGTGACGACTGTGTTTGTATGCGTTAGGAGTATGTAGCTGGGGGAATAAATATTGTCTTGTAGTGATAGAGTGTTTGTTACCAATACATATATAGTCAAAATGGCAGGCATAAAGTTTCGTATGAGCAAAACATTGACACTGAGATACAATCACAAAATAGAAGCAAATAATTATATTTTTTGTTTATGCCCAAATTTAATTAAATTAAAGGGCTGGCCTTAAAATACATGTATTAAATACTTTAATAACGTCTGTAGTAAGAACTGATGCTGATAATACTGCTGCTGATGATGATGCTAATGATGATGATGATGATGATGATGATGATGATGATGATGATGATGATGATGACGACGACGACGACGACGACGGTGGTGGTGGTGGTGGATGAAGTAGATGGTGGTGATGAGGATGGCGATTGATTCTTGCTGAATTATTTATTACATTCTGTAAGTAAAGATACTGGTGATGGGTATTATCTCCCAAACAAATTCAATGCAAAAATGCCATAATTATATACCTAATGGTATACGTTCTTTAAGAAACATTTATGTCGTCTCGCTCCTTAGCCGACAGTACACGTCACTTGATGACGACGACAGACTATATACAACAGATACCGTCTATAACTCGTCATGAATTGTCACTTACATGGTCCCAGGCCTGAACCAGAGTGGCAATTAAGGACCTCCTACAGAAGCAGATGTAATAACTAAGACCGCATGAACATTCTCTGTAGTAGAGTAATGGTTGGTAATGATCAGGATGATTGTAAGTCGTGAGGAGAGAAGTTTTTTTGGCTTGCAGCTGGTCTTAAGGCTAATCACTGGTTCTGGAGGTACACTGGGACAGTGAGTCTGCCTTGCACTTTGAAAATCCCCATAAACTTATAATCCGTAACAACAGCGTCAGCAAAGCATTGATGATACATATTTCTGACGTTTAAATTAAAATTTATTATCATTCCATTCAAACACTGACAATAATCATAAAAAAGGGTATTTCTAATTAAAGAACATTTTCCAACATCAAAAGAAATACGTAGTCTATTAAAACTTTGCATTTAATGCTTAAAGAAGCATAATGGTTTGACATTTACACAGGCTGGTTGTCATGGTTTTCTCTTAACTTACATTAACGACCATTCCTAATTTATGTTTATACCTTTGGGTAAAAACGATTCATACCATATTCGACATTGTGTAACTCCTGAGATATATAGTTCTTCATATAGTAATATTCATACTTTTCACTACCGTAATGCACCAAAAGTAGAATTGAGTGTTACACGGTTATTGTTTCATGGAAGTCATACGGGGCCGTGAAGTGGCCTAGTGGTTAAGGTGTGCATCATCAATTCGAAGACCTGGGTTGGATTTCACTCACGTGACAATGTGTGGTGCCCATTTTCTGGTGGCCTCCGCTGTGATATTGCTGGATTAATACTAAAAGCGGCTTAAAACTAAACTCATGCTTTCATGCACGCCATACTTTTTGTAATGTTTTCCATAAAACAGATTTAATAATTAATATAATCATGGGTGAGTAGGTATGTTCTGGTGAGGTCGTATCGACACTGTTCTTATCGAGATAATATACTATTATGAGAAGGATATTAAAATTCTACATAGTACGTGATTATTATTTCATGTAAGTATTCATATATCTCCACATAGTTTGTCGTTGCTGCTGTTGTAGGTGTTGTTGTTGTTGCTGCTGCTGTTTTTGTTGTTGTAGGTGTTGTGTAACGCCGAAGCTAGCCATCTGAAATCGGACTGTAATTATCTAACTGGATGTGTTCATTGAAATTATAATGATCATTCCACGAAAACAGAACAAAATGAAACAAACTCAACCACTAGGCTGCCACATCTGTTGAAATATAATTAGGGACATACATAGAATAGTAATTGTGTTCTAATACAATAAGACCTTGCAGTTACCTAATTGTCTCATTATTAAATAACGAGGTCTCTGTTCAAGAAAAGGATAACATTTCTGCCCGACGTCATCAGAAGGTGTTTGACCTTACGGACGACATGGAGCAATCAGTAATTCATTTTTTACCTTTATTTAGACATTGGTGTTGGTCATATTCGGTTTAATTTCATCAACTGATCAATTAAATTCAGGTACTTTATTCACAGAACAACGAAAACGCGGGGATATGAATTTCTTGAAGTTTTCTTTGCCATCAACCCTAAAAATAGACTGTTTTGTCATTATCAAACATAAAACCTAACAACAAACTGCAAATGTACATCTGGTCACTTATCTAACTACAAGAGATGCATTAAGCAAGGAGAGCATATATAGCTCAGGGAAATCTTAAACCAACGTCAATATTTTCTAAGTCTAGTTATAAATCATTCTTGTAATCATGTATAACTGCCTGCGGAAATCTTAAGAATTGTATCACTGTCCAAAATCAAGCTTAGAAGATAATGGTTGCAATTTTAAATCTGATCCCGTCAGAAAGTGAATAATAATTATTGTTAGCTCTATCTCTGTTAGGCGAAACCGCTCATTATATGTTAATGTCTCCTCCTAGAAGCGCCAACCTATAATTTAAATATGGCCGACCATGTTCATAGGACATCTCGTAACTTATCGCGCTAACGAGATTTCCTCCGGATCGTGCCCGAGACACCAAAGTTTGTTTGCATAGCTTTTGACTTTGGTACAGTTCTTTCGGTATCACTTTTAGATTTATTTTGTGAAATGTATTCGGTTTCGTTAACATTAATAACCAAGATTAGAATATTATCAACATTTAATGTTATGAGAGAAATAGTAGCGGCTATGTTAATATTGTTTTAATGCCAATGGCTCGTATGGTATAAAGGTCGTTTTCTTCTAAATGTAGCATAATATATTACATTCAGATCTAATGTCACTGAGATCACTGCAGATCCATGAAAAGGGAGATAGTCTGTATAGAGTTCAAGCAGTTACATGAAAGCTTAAACAAAGATCAATACTGTCGAGGTCCGATACCACACGGAATCAGTCAAGTTACGATCACTAATCACACTGAAGATTCTTTCTTCTGTTTTGAATTCACTTGGAGTTTTGTTCAGCGTCTGTAATTATTTAAGTACTTCGGTATTCGGAACGTTTCGAATGTAAAGATTATTTATCGTTTCTTTGTGTATTTGTATTCACATGTTCATACGCAAAGACAAGAGAGAAAAGGCGGATTTTCAAGATTTCACTCAAGCAAACACTCAACCACTCACCGAAACACTCATTCAACCACTTTCTCAACTACTCACTCAAACCACTCACACAGCCTCTATCTTAACCACTCACCCAAACCACTCACTCAACCAGTAACTCAGAACACTTACTCAACCACTCACTCAGATCACTCACTCAACCGCTCACCTCTCTCACTCAAACTACTCACGCAAACTACTCACTCAACCACTCACACAAACGACTCACTCAACCACTCAACAACTCACTCAAACGACTCACTCAACCACTCACACAAACGACTCACTCAACCACTCAACCACTCACTCAAACCACTCACTCAACCACTCACTCAAACGACCCACTCAAACGACTCACTCAACCACTCACACAACCACTTTCTCAAGCACTCACTCAAACTACTCACTCAACCACTCACCTAACTCTCTCAAGCATTCGCTCAACCGCTTACCCAAACCACTTACTCAACCAATAAGTTAGAACACTCACTCAAACACTCACTCAGATCACTCACTCAACCACTCACCTCACTCACTCAACCACTCATCTAAACCACTCTCTCAACCACTCACTCAACCGCTCAGTCAGACCGCTCGCTCAACCACTCACTCAACCACTTTCTCAAGCACTCACTCAAACCACTCTCACTTGCACAGACCACTCAACCACTGACTCAGACCACTCAACCACTTCGTTCAGACCATTCAACGTTTGACTCAGACCACTCATTCAACCACACACTCAACCACTGACTCACCTCACTCACTCAACCACTCACTCAACCACTCACTCAGATCACTCAATCACTCACTCACACAACCACTCAATCAACCAGTCAACCAATCAGTTACAATTAGTTAATTATTCAAGTAGCAATTTATGAGGCATTATGTCATTGATAAAACATTAAATATATGTCTAGCAGGTGTTACTTCACGCCGTTTCAAAGTTTATTGAAAAAACAGATTGGGTGTTGATAGGAAGAAGTCCATTCCTAATTAAACATGTTGATATTTGATATACACTAGAAATATTGATACTATGTTTGCAGATAGATATAAAATTGAAATATAGATACATTATTCTAATATCGGTACAAATAAGTATATACGAAATATACATATTTTGATGCATGGAAGTAATATGGAAATATAGAACAAATATTGGCAAATACAATTCGACATAAAATTGTTCTGTTTGCGTACATATGTTTGCAGGAAATATAGATATGCTGGTACATTAAAAGCATTCTAGAAAAAAGTTTCGTATGTTACAAATACAGTGAGTTAAGTTTTATACCGCATTTAGACATATTCCAGTAATATCACGGAGAACACCAGGAACTGGGACCTTCGGAATAGTGTGCGAACGTTTTAACCACTTGGTTACCACTAGAAATGAAGGTATTGTCACATGTTTTGAGATGGATGGATGTTTGTTTAGTTTGCTGTTTAAAGCAGCACTTAGTATTATTCAGGCTATATGGCGGCGGTATGTAAATATTCCAGTGACTGATATCATGAGCACCGATCTACGTACTTGGGATGTGAGGACAGGGGCGGGATAACGTAGTGCTTAAAGCGACGGCTCGATTCGATCCGTTTTCGATTTCCTACATGGGTACAATGTATGAAGCCCGTTTCAGGTGTCCCGCGTTGTGATACTGCTGGGATATTACTAAAAATGCCGTATAACCACACTTACTCACTCACACACTTACACACTTACACACCAGACTGCAACATAAAGACCACAAACAGTAGAGACAAGTGTGTAAACATGCAAGATGTTGATACTTACAACATCATGTGTAGACATGGGTAGTGGCGATACAGTCATTAACTTAGATATGTACTATGGTGGTACCGAGAGCATTATTCAAACGTAGACATGTAATGAGGTGGTGCCGATAAATGTAGACATAATATATTGTAGCGTCATGGTACCGAGAATATCATTCAAACGTAGATATACAGTGTGCATGTGCAGAGAGTATTGTACAAATGTAGACAAGTAGTGTGGTGGTACAGATTATTAAACAAATGCAGACATGTAATGTGGTGGTACTGAGACTATTATTTAAATCTAGACATGTAGTCTGATGGTACTGAGTGTATTATCCAACAGTAGACATGCAGAGAGCAGGTACTGAGAATATTATTCAAATGTAGACATTTAGCGTGGTGGTTCTGATAATATTATGCAAATGTAAACACGAAATATGGAGGTACTGAGAGTATTACTCAAATGTGTCAAGTAGTGTGGTGGTACCGAGAGTTTTGTTCAAATGTGGGCATGTTGTCTTGCGGCACAGAGAGTATTATGCAAATGTAGACAATCAGTGAGGAAGTACTGAGCTTATTATTCAGATGTAGATATGTAGTGTGGTGGTACAAATAGTATTATTCAAATGTGTAAATATACAGACCTTTGGTATTTTTGTGAAGATATATCCACAGGTTTTTAAATCAGAGCACATGCTGAGTTTGTGTAGGTACCTATGGACAATGTTTTCTGTTCACAGTTGAAACACACTTACATATCTGAACAAAGAAATGAAACGAAATCGAAAAATATATCATGGTATGGGCGTCCAATACTTTGGCGTCTCGCGAATTATTTTATGATAAACTTGTTATAATTTGGCTTAAATTCCTTCTCTTTCTCCTCTTCAATGTAGCCATACATGTAAATCCCTTGAAGGTAAACGCTGTACCCGGTATTATAGTATAGGCGGTGCGTTGTAACAGATAGGTATGGCTGCAATTAAAGGTGGATAGAAACATACTGGAACCCCGCTTATCCGTACACTGGCATTTTCCAGCGAATATTTCAGTGATTCATTTCGGGATGCGGGATTAACACAGTAAAGTGACACACTAAATAACACAGATCCTCAGTGTTACACATAATTTCTAGGTTACACACACACACACACACACACGTTACACATCTGTATTTGTTTTACGTAACTGAAGACCGCAATCGACCAGTCTCAGGTGGATATGCATAATTTGTAGACGATTTCATTTGAACATATACGAGCATACTGTTCATTTTATAAGTTCATTAATAATGGAAGGGACAGTCTGTTAATAGTAACAATAACTAAAATGAGTGTAAATACGCTAACAATAAGTAGGCCTGAGACGCAAACTCAATAAAAAAAACGTTCAAAAGCGTCAATACCTTTCAGTTGTAGGTACTTTGCAGAGTACAATGTATGATATCGACTCGGTCATAATGTTTTATTCCCTACGGGTAATATTAAAACCAGGTGTCACCATTAGAATTTCCAAAACCCTTAGTCCGCATTCACTCTCTCGGAAGATTTACACACAAAGTACTTCAATGATGTGGCCGACACCAAGTAAATGAAAATGGAAAATGTTCACCATTTGACGGGGCGGACATTTTTCATTTCTGTGAAAGGGTATATATATATTCACCTCCGATGCCCGCATTGCCGGAGGTTAAATAACAATATGTGTAGATACTGTCTTCCTACAAATATAATTCAAGTCATAACAGTTTATAGTTTTCCCCAGAAACCATGAAACGGAGAACACAATTTTATATAAAAAAACAACAACAACAAAAAACATTTAACTGTTACAATAGCATTGCGTAATTATGGGTTTGTGGCCTTTTCTCTTTCACCATTATCTTTTATATTGTTTCCAAGAAGACATGCGGTACGTTTTAAGTCATTATGAGCTGTATTGCGATATATTCCTACCCATATCCAGACACGGAACAGATAAGGACAAATAAATCGACGGGCCAATGAGTCATACGAAAGGCAACCTTCTTTCCGGGAACTTTACGAAACAATGTCATAGATTTATTTGCTTTTGTACATTTTCCAAGAAACTAGATACCACTGTCTGTGGTTTTGTAAGTACGAAACATTCGCATAGTTTCCTATAAATATACACGCTGTCTCGTGCCCCCTTACAAAAATGTAATAAGGCGGAGCTAGCGCGGCAGACAGAATCTCCTCATGAATGAACAGCCAATAGGCGACTGCTGCATAAAGTATGATCACATCGCGACCAATGAAAGGGAAGGGAAGTGTCACGTGATGTCTGCAGCTGTATTCCTACGCGACATATTTGACTCACCACTAAACAAGCTAGACAGAGCGGAGAAGTGGACTATTTTGTATACATTTGAACCCTAATGATATGTAGTGTTTCAGCCTGGATAAGAATGGTTTCCTGTGTTATGTTGTACTTGTTTGGTAGATGGAAACATGTTTGACGCCATCATCTTCCTTCGTACTAATGTTATGGAACATAAATTAAGTAGGGATTTATCGTATATTCTGTTTGTCACATTTACATCCAGTGTCGATTTGTGAGGTATGTAAATACACTCATATGTAAAGTTGACATATTTATCCACGACTAGTATATGTTCTCCCAAATTCAGCGTTCCACAAAATCAACATACACAGGCCTTCTTATTTCCTTTCAGTTGTTTACATTATTGAAAGGTGATGAGTTCTGATGGCGCCTTATAAAAGTAACTTTTCTTCCATATGTCTTCCTCAGTTGTCTCAACAAATGTCTTTAGCTATCATATATGGCAGTACGCAACACAACAGCTAATGTGTGATTCACTTTTATAGCAAGATGCATATGCACAGGAACAAAACCCACGAATGCAATTAGACTAGTCTATATGTTTCATCCTACTTTATTCCATGTTAAACAACTATAATTTCATACTGGTGATGAATGGGGATTTATAGGTAAAGCTATCTATCATTTCATCCACTGTAAATACACACAAACACACACACATTACCATACATACATACACACACACACACACACACTCACATACATACATACATACATACATACATACATAAATACATACATACATACATACATACATACATACATACATACATACATACATACATACATACATACATACAGACACACACACGCGTACGTGCCTACACACACACACGTACGTACCTACCTACCTACCTACCTGCCTGTATACCTACCTACCTGCCTGTATACATACATACATACATACATACATACATACATACATACATACATACATACATACATACATACATACATACATACATACATACATACATACATACATACATACATACATACATACATACATACATACATACATATTTTTGAAATACTACTGCTGATATTCGTTATATCAGACTACCAATTACATTCGCTATATCCGACTCCTCCTTACATTCGCTATATCTTATAACACCCTAAATTCGTTATATCCGACTACTCGGATCGTCCAAGAATGCTTGTTTTCAAACAATTCATGTTACATTCGTTACAACAGTTGTAACTGATAATATTTTCCGACTATTATTATTTAAAACAAAACAGTTTAAGTCAAATTTAGAGATGTTATTATTTCGCCATATACCGATGACTATCATTGATATAATTTAGAGCTATTATAATTTCGTTATGTATTTTTCCTAAAATACCTCTGATTGTAAGGAACAGAAAGTTTTTCTCCAGTCTACCACCACGTTATTAAGATTTGAAGAAAATACATACTATGCTTGGACAATTTGAGGTATATAACGTCTATATATACTTTAAGACTTTTCGCACTATCTGTGAACTTGGACTACTCGTTATATATCAGCAGCGGCCGCGATTTTATCGTTAAATATGTTGGATGATTTGACCTGATCAGAGTAGCCGCTTCTTATGACTAACATGGATTACTGAAAACAAATTCTAACCCGGATCTTCGCGGGTATCGGTTTAAGACTTCCATATATATATAACTAGTAGGATATATATATATGGAAGTCTTAAACCGATACCCGCGAAGTAACTAAAACTATATATATATATGTGTGTATATGTATATATACGCTAGATCCACAACTAATTGCTTGTTATATCCTACTAGCACTATTTCCCTATATGGATGACCCTTCATTATAACCAACAGTTACTATTTATTGTATCTCTTTTGAGCACATTCTACATGATCCAAGCATTTGCTATGGCTATTTCACTCTACGCTGGAGACCTTTGTCAGCTCGTCTACCTTCCTTATGGACACAGCAGTCCGTCTCACAGTCCCTGAACCACATTATTTTCCCTACTGTCAAGCCTTCCTGCAATGTAGTCTGTCTCAGAGTTCACGAACCATATTATTTTCCCTACTGACTAGCTCTCCCTTCAATGTAGTCTGTCTCACAGTTCCTGAACCACATTATTTTCGCTACTGCCTATTCCTCCCTGCAATGCTAAAAGAATAAATAAGGCAAGTCTAGATTTCCTCAAGTTCATGATTTCCCATCTCACTGGGACTCCTTTTCAATTTAAGAGGGGTTTTAGTTACTATCAAAATAATATATACTCAGAAACTATGCTTTAGTCTTGGACACCTGCCATTGCAAGGGTTATTTAAAGCGCATTACCAAAGCTTAAGGGGCTGTGTGGTAGCTTGGTGGTTCAAGCGTTAGCTCGTTACGCCGAAGACCCGGGTTCGATTCCACACAAGGGTACAATGTATGGAGCTTGTATCCCTTCTGCAATGTCACTGAAATATTGCTAAGAGCGGCGTAACACTCAAGTCACTCACTCAATACATTTATTGCATATGGTTTGTCCTGCCTTATAGTCATTATGCTCAGAGCCCCTGGGCGTATACATCCCAAGCTGAATATGAGGAGCTAGGATATTTACTGCAACATTACCATCTCATCTTGTCTCGTATCCACCCGCTGCTGGAGAGGTAGGTTAACATGGTGGTTAAGCGTTCTCTCGTTACGACGAGAACTCGGGTTCAATTCTCCATATTCGCTCACTCCATTTTGATTCAAACATATTTTCTTCAGTGAAGGAAGGAATTAAGAACAAGTTATCCAACTTAGGTAACCCTCTCCCGAGTATCTGCAACATGGCAGATGATATTTAGCTTGTGATAAAGAAAGAGATGTAGTACAGAAATGATAGAGATCTACGTACCGATATGGTAATTTACATATGTGAAAATGTTTACAGGATTCAAGAAAAAAGCTTGCTATTTGAAATGTATTGCTGAACTGCTTTAAATATTGCATGTTTTTTAGTATATGAGTTCTTGCTCCCATTTAATAATAAATCTAAATTTAAATCATCACCATGTACATGTAATTTTAGAAGGTTAAACATTTTCACTCCATTTACTGTCGGATGAAGAAAGCGATACATCACAAACTTTTGCTTCAAACGCTCGTGTTACAAGAGAGAGTGAGTGAGTGAGTGAGTTTAGTTTTACGCCGCACTCAGCAATATTCCACGGCGGCGGTCTGTAAATAATCGAGTCTGGACCAGACAATCCACTGATCAACAACATGAGCATCGATCTGCACAATTGGGAACCGATGACATGTGCCAACCAAGTCAGCGAGCCTGACCACCCGATCCCGTAAGCATAATCGTCTTTTATGGCAAGTGTGGGTTGTTGAAGGACTATTCTACCCGGGGACCTTCACGGGTTTCGTGTTACAAGAGCTGTCACTCTCCCACGCCAGCTTCGACAGAGGTCGTCTGATTTCGTGACCACGATGAAACGTCACTCATGATTGGGCACTATGAGTGGAAATATATTGATCCGAAAGATTTAGAGGGGAAGTGATCAGTATAAACTGCGTAAATTCAGTTCCCCCTTCACGTAAATACAATATGGTGCGACCTAAAAAGCGTGCTTAACTACAGAGATACAACAAGTCGTAACTTTACGAAAGCTGGGGACGCTGAGCATTTAATAGATAATGGCTGTTTTGTAGTTTCACACACACAGACAGAGAGAGAAAGGGGAGAGATAGCGAAACAGGGACATAGTGATCGCATAGGTGCAAGCTCAACCGCTCAGACAGTTATTCCGCTCAGGGGAGATTAAATACGCACGTATATTTTTTTCAAACTTCCCCGGTGAGAGTGTTGCTGCCAGACAGTGTTTTAAGCTGCAATGGGTTTAATTTCTTGTTGCCTCGAGGACCACATCTGTTGGTCCGTCACTGAGATTGCTCAACAATAATCTGTTGTCAAGAAATATTATATACACATGACAGATGCTAGAGAGTTTATATTGCCCCCATCTCCCTCTCAGCACCATTGCAGTACTGAGGATTGCATTCACACAGGGAATCGAACCTGACCTTGCGGAGTTTTCGAGTCAAGGTTCTGACCATTTTTCGATATAAAACTGGCGTCAGCTCTGTAATCGTAAGTTTAAATTTGTGTTGTTCGCAAATATATTCCCATAATGATAAGATGTCACTGCAAAAAGCCCGACTCATTGCGACTGCATTCCAAGGTTGCCTTTATCATCACTCACAAAATGTTTCGACGTCAGATGTTAGCCAAATGATCAACATAACCTGCCGCATCTGGGCACCTGTCGCAAACACATGCACAGGCATGCAAATCCCTATACATAAGCATTTGATTTGCTTACAATACAATCGAACATTGGAGATTCCTAGCACTCTCTCTCTCTATCTATCTATCTATCTATCTATCTATCTATCTATCTATCTATCTATCTATCTATCTAATATCTATCTATCTATCTATCTGGCAAATCTCTATCCGTTTTGAAGGCTTTACTGAAGCCTCGAAGCAAATCTGCAAAACACAGATTCAAAAACATGTCATGCTGAAAATTTCGAAACATTTAACAAAAAAAAATGAAAAAGGCAGTTTTACTGGCATGTTTACCTTACTATGCATCTAACATTCTTATTTGAATAAAGGAGTCCTTTGTAGCGTTATTCTGTTACATTTTAATTCCGTCTAAATGTCAAGGCAGTGGGTCTAGTAACGGTACATCACTTTCAGATATTAATTTTCAGGCATTATCTTGAAACTTTAGAAATACCAAGCTTAGATAAGGAATACTCCTGTACAATGCAACATGTTTAAGTTGATCTGTAATCCTTTTCAATAGATATAAGAAATATATCTTAAGAGCAGAGTTCATTGTACGATTCCGATTACATGAAATACACATACACGTGTTCACACGGACTCATACTCACACATTCGCTCATCAGACTTTATGTTCTTTCTTGTATGGTGTTTGTTTTAGCAATATATGACAACGATTATTGAGTAGATCGATGTTCATGATGTTGATCATTGGATTATCTGGTCCAGACTCGACTATTTACAGACTGCCACCATTTACGTGTAGCTGGAATACTGCTGAGTGCGGCATACAACAACATCCACTTACTTATCGCAAATGTGTTGATAGGTTATAACATATGCTGTTACAACATATGAAACAGTTGCTACAGAGAACATGTTTGTATGTTATGGGATACATTGTTATCACATATGTAATGTTTGTTACAGCAAATATGTTGTTATATTATGAGATATGCTGTTATCATATGTGTACTATGTATTTGCTCACAGTTGCTCAACAGACATATTGTTAGCTCGTGAAATATGTTGTTTTCATGTACATAATATTTGTAATATCGCACATGTTATTTCCGTATTAGACATGTCTCACATATAATCTGTTACAGCAGTCTAGCTTCTATCCTATGAGATATTTTGTTAGAGTATACATAATATAGGCAGTTGTCGAGTGGTTAAAGTGTTCGCTCTCACACCAATGATCCGAGTTCGATTCCCCTCATAGGTACAATGAGTGAACCCATTTCTGGTGTCCCCGTCGTGATATTGCTGGAATATTGCTGAAAGTGGCGTAAGACCATACCCATTCACTTATGCATAACATTTGTTCCTTTGAACTACAGCATTAAGCTACAGTTCTGTGAAACTGTAATGTAATTAACAGTCACCGAGCTTTGTTTCAACATATTTTTATTTCCAAAATGAAATGTGGATTGGCGAACAAGCCATATTAACACCGAACTTCATTTATCCTGTGAATTATTAGGTGTAATCGAGAGTCGTCATTTTAAGATGATCATAATAGCACAAATGAAAATGTCTTCAGAACAGTGAGTGGTCACACTAGAATGCCGTCATAAGGAAAAGTAGACACAAGTGGATGTTGTCATAATGGAAAGTAGTCAAAATAGGATGTCGTCATAAAGGAAAGTAATCACAATAGTAGGATCTCGCCATAAGGAAAGTAGTCAAAATAGGATGTCGTCATAATGGAAGGTGTCACAATTAGCTGTCGTCATGATAGGAAGTAGTCACAGTGGGATGCTGTCATTAAGGAAAGTAGTCACAGTGGGATGCTGTCATTAAGGAAAGTAGTCACAGTGGGATGTTGTGATCAAGGAAAGCAATCACAGTGGGAAGTTGTCATGATGGAAAGTAAACACAATAGTAGGATGTCGCCATAAGGAAATTAGCCACAACAGGACCTTGTCATAATGGAAAGTAGTCACAATGCCCCCCTCTGTCTCTCTCTCTCTCACTCATTCTCTCTCTCTCTCACTCACTCTCTCAGGTAAAAAAAACTGAACAACCTTACACATGTAAGAGCAGAATATTTACAGGCATCTTTCCTTTCAAAATGGAAATACATGCATGAACATTTCGTTTCAAATTAAAACAAAACAATAAAACGCTGACGTGCCGGCCGATTTCAGCTTATATTCAGCGTAAAAACATACAATGTATATACAAGCACAAAAGAATTGAAAACTTGCTCAAGGCACGCCTAATCAACGTAAAACAACCGTACAGTAGCATACATCATGCGAGCAAACATTGAGACAAAAGGTACGGCAGTACGATAATCCTTGGGGCATTCTAAAAATACGACAACGCCGTATAAATGCCCACTCCACTGATGAATCAGCTGAGTCCGTCTCGAGGGACTTCAAATTCTTGACCACTTGAGAATCCAGGCGTCAAGGTGTCTCCACCAATCAAATAGCCTGTTACATGTCACTGGCATTCTGACCGCAATGGCGCCACAATGTCTACGGTTTCCGGTCTGCTGGCTTGTGGCATCTCTTGCTGTGGGATCACCTGGCTTTTTAATAAGATTTTGTTCTCATCTCTTTAATGAATTTCAAAGAATGTTGTTTTAAACGATTAGGATTTTATTGGCTTCTTCAATGATGGTTTGTAACATTAACTCGGGTTTAGTCAGTTTTACGTTCCCAGACAGCTGTGCTATAATTACTGCTTCCTAAAGGTCCAAAACAGTTGAAATAATTAGGTAAAAGGTAAAAAATTCATGAAGTCAGTTTCTTTGTTTACAAAAAGAGAGAGGAAAACTAAGGCATGTTTTCAACAATATTTGAAGAATTTATGAAACAAGGTTTGTGTATTCAATCAAATTAATTTTGCTATTTTATTTGTTCATAGCGAGAGTGTGGTTACAAAGAAAAGAATACGATGCTTATAATTCTGCCAA